>NW_008751664.1:2724555-2747835 GCF_000715545.1 Opisthorchis viverrini
TGTGCGCACAACTACGCACTGATGATATCACCTCGATTGGTGATGAAACGTTTGCAACCAAATTGACCAGCTCAGTGAACAAGCCAACGACCATAGGTTGCAAGTGTTTATGGAATGGAGCCGTCACAGTGGAATACTTCATTATGTGCAGTGTCAACCAAAATGAAGAAGTAAGAACGAAATCTAAGATGAGATTCGAGAGGGTGAAATAAGTCCGAATGTCCAACTCCATATTTACTTGCTGAAAATGAGGTCCATCGAGTGTGAAATAAGTTCGTATGACTTCAGTAGTTTACTGATTACGAAATCTTCTAAACGAAGGACAACAGCAACGCTCTTTGCACCCAGGCTTTCATCCCAGTATGAACGGTTTTAATGAAGTTGTTAAATCTGTCCTGGAAAATAAAAATTCTGAAGTATGATCTATCTTGCTGCTTTGTCAACTGGATTTGAGCCTTGATTAAGTTCATAAAAAAACATACAAGGGTTGGGGTTCCAGCCATTGCGACCCAAAGTATCGTTACATCAGTCATGCCCGATCATCAGGCCAAGACTGGAGCTCTACGTTAGTAGTTTGGAAAGCTGGCATTAGATCATATCCGCTGGCCACTAGTTATGAATGTGCTGAAGGCTTGAACACAGTGAGAGCAACACAAAGATGAATTGCTTAGGGCCAAAGTTGGTGCTGCATTCGAGCTTCTTTTGCCGATGCCGTTCGAGAGAATAGCATCAGTCATCAAACATGCAGATGCCGGTGATAAGCCGGCTTTCCTCAATTTGACGTCGGATATAATATCATCCAAATGATCAATAGTGGCGTCACTGTGAGAATCAAATGTCCGGGATTATAGTTTGTGCTTCTTATGTTATAAATAATGTGTGTGCCACATATAAAACACAAGTCTCGGAATAACAACAATATTATCATATTGTAACTGAATCACTTATAATACCACATAAACAGCACACGAAATGGTACCAAATCGCAGTATTACTTGCAATAGAGGTCAACTGATTTCCTGTTAGCCAATGTGCCAAGAAACACGCAGCCTCGCTTGGAAAAAGAGCCTTCCGAAGAGTTGTGTATGTCCTGCCTTACAATATAATACACACCAAATCGCCCAAAGAACGGTACACTCACGAATTCAACAGTCATATGTTTCCAGTTAACGAGATACAATGTAGTATTCAGGCAGTAAGTTGCAGCACACTCCGACAGCACAAGCTTCAGTTTAGAGTAAAAGACCAGGTGCAAACCCTTATTTCATCAAATTAGAAACAACAAGCTAGTGGAAGACCAGCATACAAGGCAAAAGGGCTGCTGCCCGTAGTCTCTCTTTCAACTGTAGTCCTAAACTGTGACCTGGAATTGGAGGCCAGTATGACCTTTGCGAAAGCAGAACTAAAGGGACGGCCTTCGTGGGCTTAAAACAGGTAGTTTGTACAAGCCCTACAAGTTGGAAAACGCTCAATGCAAAAAAAATAAAGTCCATAGCCCAGTGTACTTGCCATACAATTCCCAGGATCGCAGTTTGATTGCAAATGTTAGCGTCGTTTGGAGAAGGGGCCTTAGTGCCTTGTCAGTGATCTCTAGTGAGAAATCCCACTCAAACTTGACAGGGTTTTTTGTATTCATGTGTTGTCTTCCCCTATCGTTTCGAATATTCATCCAACTTGCCTCGCGTGAACTACTTTCTTTACTGAGTCGACAAAATTTCTGAAATATTTTGCAAACGAGTTAAACAAAATTTGTCCGGAATACGTGCCTTATTTGGTTGGAATAGCAAACGGGTTGGTGTGCCCAACAGATCTGTGGGTTATTTTCAAATTCTTTGGTAAAAATCAATTATCCACATCCGATCACAATAGTCTTGGCTAAACCGTCGCAGTTGAGAAATCAGACTTGTATAATTAGATAGCTGAAGTAGACTAAACGTCAACAATACTTCCCATTGTGACTAGATAACATAATTTGGTTGTTTCAAACAGGTCTAAGCATCGATAAGAAACTTCTAGACCCCCATTGTTTCATTAACACATAACGAGTGATACAATGCCAATGAATGAACATGGCATTGAGTATCCATAAGCCAGTTGATGATGGTGCCCACGACAGGCATAGCTCTTAAAAAACAGCCCACTCATACAATGCCTACAAAGTAACTCAACAACAGTCGTGTGTCAGACGTCTATATACAGTACAGGCTGCTTGAAAAATTAGTATCTGAATCTGATCTGCCGGTTAGCAGTGTTATTTTTATACATTTGTAAAAATCTATCAGTGGGTTTATATATATATATATATATATATATATATATATTCGGCCTGTCACGTTATCAGCCTGAAAATAGAGGTAACTTAAAAATAGTCGGGTTACTAGAAGCAAAGCAAGTACGCCCAATATACTCCCAATGAGCTGTATCTGTATGTATCTGTATATGTTGTGGTAATCAAAGCCATACTTTTCTGAACGCAAGCTCTTACGAACGTAACAACCCCCTTGTGAATAGTGTAGAGATTTTAGACGTTTCTGGTTTTGCAAGTGTACAGAATGAATAGACGGTTCTCAAAATACTTGCCAAGTTGATCGCCTTCGGCAAACCCTGTGGTGACGCCTGTATAGGGCATGTCTGTATCCCACAGGCTAAAAGCCGAAACTTCAGAGCTGTCAGCAGGAGTCATCTTTTCTACGTAATCTTAGACTTGTTAGCCACCACTGAGGCGAGGGAGAACTAACAAAGCCGGGTCGTTTCATTCTCGTTGCGAAGCAACCTCACCCCGTTTTATCTAACCTTGTCCGATCCATTTTTCGGACTCACGATTATTACCAAGGTTGTACCCAATGGTTGTGGGAAATTTACAACCTTGGATCTGTGAACAAACCCTTACAAAGAATGGCGATGGTAAAAAAGTATTTTTTTTCTTTTCCCAAAACAAATACATGGTATGTTGATCAGATAAATCTATTTTATTCAGAGCCTGCCCACGATCCTAATTCAAGCTAGGTACTTCATTAGATTACTTGGAGACCGTCTGTCTCTACAATTTGTTCATCGATGAAAAAGCAGTACACAACGATTTAATGACGACAAAAGCTTTGAATCAAACTGTGCACAACCAATTAACTAAGCCAAACGTGAGTTGAATAAGGTCCTTTGGTGTAATTTATGAGTGAATTGGTTTACTATTTCCTCCTAAATAAAGGGATTATTCATTACAATCGTCTTCGTTGTTCCGCTTGAAATTTTTTACGGGCAGTTCCAAGGCAAACCATGCAATGGTACATGTGCATGTGGCAGCTGGTCTGCATAATCCTTACTTGAGACGTTTCACTTAAAGAGAAATTGAACGGTATAACAATGATTCACATATAAACTTTCAACACTGCTACGTGGAAAATTATACGTGTTGGTAAGTGAACGTGAAGAATACATTAAATTATTATACTGTCAGGAGTATTCAAAAATGAAGCACTTTTCCATTCAGAAAAAATAGCAAGTTTTGATGTCCCAGTACATTCCGACAAGCTTAAATAAGTTGCAAAAAGAAAGATAGAGAGATTATAGTAATGTTGTGGAATGTAGGTAGCTCGGGTGCGCTGCTTGGTTGTTGGTCTGTTCGCCGAGCTTGGCAGTTGAATTGCAAACTTTTCATCACCAATCGAATGGACATCGTCAGTGCAGGGTTGAGTTGATATCCACTCAACCTTGCACTGACGATGTCACCTCGATTGGTGACGAAACGTTTGCAATCCAACTACCAAGCTTGGCGAACAGACCAACAACCAAAACGAGAATACTTTTGAAACAGTGGAGTCTGGTTTTCATATGTTTGCTGACATCAAAATCATCTTTAGGAAATTTTCGTATCTTCTGACTGGAAGCAATGCCCTGAACTAGTGTGATCCAGCTGTCTCAGCCAGCTACTACCCCGAATGTCTCAGGTTAACTTCATCAATTATTCCGGTCCCTCACAAATTTTGTAACATAGGCCAAAGTGTCGGCAAATCTATGAGAGGAAAATTCGTTGTATATAAGGTGGCTGTTGTTCCGTTCACCGAGACCAGTGTTTTGCTTGCTGACATTTCGTCACAAGTCATAGATATATCATCAGCGGGTATTAACGTCTCTTCAATTAATGATGAAACGTTTGAAAGAAAATGCCGGTCCCGGCCAGCAGACCAACAGCCAACCATTCTACGACCTCGCGAATTTGCTTACCGAAGTACGAAGCAGACCGAACTTGCCTGACTAAAAAACAGATAACTTTTAACGACAGTTCAAATGCCGCTAGCAATCATACAATTTCAAGCATGGCTTCAGTCAAACCTGTGCTGAAACTTTGGAGAAATGCATGAAAAACATGGTTAGACACTTTCTTGAAATCTATTTCGCCTGTTATACTCAAGTAAAATATTTCAAAGCTCAATTTAAATTCTGTACAACTAGAGCCGAAAAGAAATTTTTAAACAAATAGATAATCAACCTGACAAATCGATGGCACCCGAAATGGAATTACCGGGCATTGGCTGTGGGAACAGCGTGTCTACAAACTGCTTGTCGTCCACTGTGTGTGCCCGTAAGCAAGTGCACCGAACTACTCAAAGATATCAGAATCACTTGCAAAGGAGAAGCAGTCCAAAATACGGAAATAAATTTCAACAACTACAGCTAAACACAGCAGATTACCAGACCCACAAATCGACCATGGCAAAAAAACAAAAGGGAAATCAAAGTGTCTCCGCTAAACAAGGACATTCTACAGAGTCGGAAGAATCAGGAATAGAAAATCAAGAGGCGTGCCGCTATGCAAAAAAAATCCGCCGGCAAAACACCAAATGAAGAAAAAAAATGAAGAAAACCGCAGAGTAGTGCTCAGCGAAAGCACCACAAATATTACCAAAACGTTCATTTGGGACACAAAAATCATAGATAATGATCAGAGGAAAACAGGAAAGTGAGGGCAAAAGAACACCGCTACGGGAGGACGCATATGGTACGACAACAAATCAGGAAAGACCGGCAAAGTGCCGTGGAAATTACGACCTCTCACCTTCCGATGACACGCGCATTGACAGGAAGAGTGAAGGCCAAATTTAACTCAGCAATCTCACCGTGGTTCACGCTGCTACACGCACCATAAAATGATGACAGTGACAAAACATACGAGTGTTATATTGCTCAAATTATCATGGGTGGTTCCTGCTAATGACACTAAAGAAACCACTGACAATATCACAAGACCCATCCTAGCACTGTCTCGCCGAAACTTCCGAATATCTATTCAAACCAATAATAATAGCCATGGTGTCTGAGAAAACCAAGTTCCCAAGACTTTGTCCTCATTCCGAAAAAACGTATTGTTGGTTATTCCTGTGGGAGAATGATACATTCGAAAAATGGTACGAGCGGATGGGTGGAAACAGTTTTATTGGGGAATGTTCGTGAAAAACCCTCCTCCATCAGCACGTGAAACAGGATAGCTTTGCCAAACAACATGTTTCCGATGCAATCGAATGTTTCTAACCCCATGCGTTTAGTTATCTGGAGAACTGCCGGTCAACTCACAAATGGGCTGAGAAACAAGTGCCAAACTCCCGGCTATCGGTGAACGCCCAACAAAAAATGATTGCAAAAGCAGCAGGCTACGTGGGTGATGCGCAGCTTACGTAGAAGGATGCGAGGAAAGTCCATTATGTTGGACGTGGGACGGGAGTGCCTTGGTTCCGTAGACCACCGCGCACGGACCCTAATGACATTACCATCAACACGGGTGAGAATGTGAGTGCATTTAATAAGCCGTTCTCGTCTGACAGCATAATTTCTATGGTGTCGGTAACGGGTTACTCACTGAGGCTGTCTCGTGATATAAGTGAATTGGGTGGACTATTTATGTTCCTGGTCTGTTCGCCGATCATGTGACATATGAATATTGTCTGCAGCAGCTTCCTAATCCTAAAGAATATGTTGGGAAGCACCAGTCATTTTAGTCGCTCGAACTTCATAACTCTGTAGCTCTCAGGGTGTGGTCTTCTTATTTACAAAAACTCTGGTCTATCCGTTCTCCTGGAATACATCGCGTACCGGTTGAACGACAAGTCTTGCAAGGCTTGCTTGGAATCAAACCTTTCACATGGGCAAATGAACACAAAGCAGCTGTCGAGTGACGCGATCCACTATCTCTCATCTCTGCAGATGAATATCAGTAACGACGCACGTTTACTCTGTAAAACGTGGAGATCACAGGACGCAATTGTACGATATGAAATTCCCAAAAACATGATTGTCCTGGAAGGATTTATTCAACCCGAGGCAGCTCTACGTGTGATGGATCACCAACCCAGTGGTAACACTGAGTCAGCCTGGGGTACCAATCAAAGGTAAGAATGAACCGCACACTTAGTTGAAGCAAACGAGCAAAGGCCACGGAGGAAGACCGCAGAAGTCAAGTTCCCAGGCTACACAAACACCCATTAAGCAGAAGGTAGGTCAAAACAAAAGACAATAGTTCTGTCCAACCAAATGGTAGTCGACCAAAAGCAACCTGGGTGGGTAGACCCTATATCAATCCAACGTGCAACAAAAGCGCACTTCCAGCCTCAGTGAGTAACCCGTTACCGACACCATAGAAATTATGCTGTCAGACGAGAACGGCTTATTAAATGCACTCACATTCTCACCCGTGTTGATGGTAATGTCATTAGGGTCCGTGCGCGGTGGTCTACGGAACCAAGGCACTCCCGTCCCACGTCCAACATAATGGACTTTCCTCGCATCCTTCTACGTAAGCTGCGCATCACCCACGTAGCCTGCTGCTTTTGCAATCATTTTTTGTTGGGCGTTCACCGATAGCCGGGAGTTTGGCACTTGTTTCTCAGCCCATTTGTGAGTTGACCGGCAGTTCTCCAGATAACTAAACGCATGGGGTTAGAAACATTCGATTGCATCGGAAACATGTTGTTTGGCAAAGCTATCCTGTTTCACGTGCTGATGGAGGAGGGTTTTTCACGAACATTCCCCAATAAAACTGTTTCCACCCATCCGCTCGTACCATTTTTCGAATGTATCATTCTCCCACAGGAATAACCAACAATACGTTTTTTCGGAATGAGGACAAAGTCTTGGGAACTTGGTTTTCTCAGACACCATGGCTATTATTATTGGTTTGAATAGATATTCGGAAGTTTCGGCGAGACAGTGCTAGGATGGGTCTTGTGATATTGTCAGTGGTTTCTTTAGTGTCATTAGCAGGAACCACCCATGATAATTTGAGCAATATAACACTCGTATGTTTTGTCACTGTCATCATTTTATGGTGCGTGTAGCAGCGTGAACCACGGTGAGATTGCTGAGTTAAATTTGGCCTTCACTCTTCCTGTCAATGCGCGTGTCATCGGAAGGTGAGAGGTCGTAATTTCCACGGCACTTTGCCGGTCTTTCCTGATTTGTTGTCGTACCATATGCGTCCTCCCGGAGCGGTGTTTTATTGGTCTCTCTCTTTCACGTTATCCTTTATGTCATATAGCTTCTGTTACCTGACATCTTTTTTCGTGCTTGCAGAAATGCAACCATGATCTTGTCGTATCGAGTATTAAGACGGTTTAGATCTTAATTACCGGTTTAATCTCACATCTGGTATTTTTTCGATTTAGAAATCCTGCTAATGAAGCCAAACCGCCCCAACTTTTGAGTGAGGACTGATAGATTGTTTTTTAGGCGTTTGGCACATTTGCGTTCATTAGGGATTAAGGGCATGACCCATAGCCAAAGTAAAGCAAATTTTATACTGTCTGAGATTGAACCGTCAATAAGGTGTACTCAGTTGATCCATCCGTTGCGCGCTGACATACTTGCCTATATTATTTGAACTGTTGCTGAATATGCGCTTGAATATAACATTTCCTCCGACAAGACCACCTCCCGACAACTTTTGCAAATTGGATAACCTATCCCAACTGTAGATTTCAGTAACTGCTAACCACAATCGCTACCTTTCTAGAAAGTAAGTAAGTAGGAAAGAATGTAAAATGGAGAATCTTTCGTGTTCCACTAAATGATGTTTCCTAGTTATCTTGACAGCACAATCGCGGTTCAGGTAAAATCGATGGATTATTCTTTCCTGGCCGTTATAGGATCATGAATTCTTCACTGTTTACTGTAACTTCTGTCAGAATAGCGCCAGTCTCCTAAAATTTGTCTAGAAATTTTGTGATTTGTTTTGATAAGGATTCTTAGATGTAAGCAAATGATCCCGAGTGGGATATCCAAGATTTTGGCCGGACGTAGGGGATGCCGCACGCTCGTAAGAACATTTCGAATCCATTTCTAGTGGCGTAGGATCCACATTCTTTTCCGGTCACTAAAAATTTTGGGATAGCGAGTAAACTATCCTAATCTTACCATAAAGGTTATAGAGTGCATTATGCACATACTGAAAAAATGGAGGCTCTTCACTATATCAGACATACTGCGTCATTTAATGCCAACATACCTCAGCAGAACGATCTAACGGATACAGAGTAATTCACCGTAAATATTTGACACTTTCGAATTTTTACCTTCATCGCCTACAAAACGAATTGAATTGGATTGATTTTAATCATAATTACCAAGCTGAAATGCTTTTGGCAACCAAAGGAATTCCCAGAAACTTTGTTTGCGTCATCTTAGCTTTGGAGTCTCTTCGTTCTATTTCATTAACTGGTAACGTTTTATTTCCATGCGTAATCAGAACGATGGACTTTGCCCCAGAGGAAATGAATATTCTGCCTGTTATTACGTGGCTCACTCGACCTTGCTGAGATGACTTGAAGGTACTTGGCAAACAACACCTGACTTCGCTCGTAAAAATTGAGGTGTGGAATTTTATTCCAAGTTTATTGAGTTCTTTGCTCATTGTCAAGTTCATAACAGACACCTTTGCAAAAAAACACAAAAGCAACTTAACAAAACAGTAATTGTTATCATTTGTTGCATTTTCTTTAGATATTGGGTGCACGTCATTTGACCACAGACCCGGGAGTCCGGAAACCTGTAGGACTTACAAATGAAACTATTGATTATCTCCTTCTATCCTTAGAGAATTGTAGGGAGTGACCCTAATTAATTTGCTGAGCCACTTGTAACCTTTGTGCTTTTTGGGGCTAAGTATTTAGGCGCCGTTTCATGTGCCTTGAAGCGTCTCATAGACTTCTCTTAATTTTGCTTTTTTATCCCATGCAGGCTTTATTTGGCCATAAAGTTTTCGTGTGGCATGTTTGTTAGGTGTCCGTGAGGATCCAAGTGGGCCTTCTCACTGTCTTCGCATTATCAGATGGCATAATAACAATGTTGTGAAACGAGCGGTTGTATCATATGGATGAGTTTCTGCCTGATTGTGGAAAAGGACGACCTCGGTGATACGGTCCCAGACTTTCACATCAGACAGCATTTCGAACTTAGGACATACCACCTATTATGCATTATACACGTTATGGCAGGCTGGATAGTGAACTTTCGTTCAAAAGTTATCATCGCACTTTTGTAATGCATAGTATTCCCCAAAGAACTCAAAGGCTTGAAAATTTTGTCAGACCTTAATGGGAACTCATAGCGGTTTTTGTAACGTCACAATTTGCGACCACGTTGTTGCATCGTTTTCGGACAAGTATACCAGTAGGTCAACCAAAATGAAGGAAACTCGGTACCACCATCAGTCCAAGAGGCAAGTGACAGCATTGCAGCTTGAAATCCTGTCACTTTTGATTGACAACAACCCAGTTACCGTTCAAATTCTCATTTAGGGTGCTGAAGCATGGGGGAAGACTGACATCTAACCCTCAGACGAACGGAGCATTTGATGAAGTTGTTTACCATAAAATCGCGATGGTTTTTCCAGGTGATGGTGAAACGAAAAAGTCGCAAAAACCAAATATTTACACTTTGGCTGTATCTACAAACTCTGAGTTGAACTACTCCAAAACAGTGTATGAAGAACTAGGGACTTCAACCAAAACTCAGTGGAGTCGCTTAAATCATATGATAGATCTTATTCACTATCAGAAGGCGTTTCAGAACAGCAAATTAGCATGCGATTGCCTATCCAATGGGTAAAAGTTGGAAAGGTCAGTGAATCTGAAAGGAATCAACTCAAGAATAGCTTTATGCAACCTGTTAAGTGCACTTAAAGGTGCTAACAAAGACGTCAATATAATCTTTGGATAAATGAACACAACGGTTTGTGAATACCTCAAGCAGCTCAGTGGTTAGGGCGCAAAGATAAAGACCAGAGCGCCAGTGGTTCAAAATCAACCTCTGCATCTCAGCCGTTTAGCAGTATCCTTCGGGTGGCATGAAAGCAATCCGTCGAAATGATGTTACAGCTTGACGCTTTATTGTGAAAATCAACTTTAACTAGGAAGCCTGATGGCAGCGTACCGCGGCCCGGTAATATTGCTAATATACGGAATCATCTACTACATCACAGAATTCCGATATATGGTATTTCTGTAGTCGTTTTTGAGCTACATGCCAAAAGTGGATCAGCTGATGTATAAAAGAAGTAGACGAGGTTATCTACCATTCAGCATGTTTTTCCGGGGCCAGTTTTGATGTTTAATTATGAAACTGACCTTGATAATCGGTGATGCACTAGGAGAAATGTTTCATTGACCCTAGCGTATGGAAATGAGCTTCGTTTTAAAAATAAGCGGATCGAACTGTAAAACCAAACCTCAGTAGACAGGAGTACAAATTAATGCATTTAGAAACGTGTATTTCTCACAATCGAGCAGCAAAAGAAACAGTTCATCGAATTTTGAAAACAATTCGACCAAATTGTCATCGGGTAGTATGAGGTATTTTAGCGCAAAAAAGATGCTCACAAGCCGTCTGTAGGGTTTTAACTAACATTGCTTACTTGTACTGAACCAGGAAATATCTTCAGATTTCAAGGAGTTACGATTTTTTGTAATTTCAAATGAGCTTCTAACCTACGATATTCCTCTTCTAGGTTATCCTTCAGCGCTTAGGTATGTTTCTATCGATGCAAAGCTGCAACTGGTTTCCTTAGGATATTCACACATAATCCGAACAAAAGCGCCGGTACAAGTTCAGGGCCACAAGCCATTTTAGACTTTAACTGGGACATAGCCTGCTGCAAATTGGTCACTAGTGTGTCAAAGGTGCGTGGACCTAGCTTCTTTATGTTTTAGAACATCAATTTTGATGAACATGCCATGAAAGGACATGGTTAGGTCGATACCAGGACGATTGCTCAAAGGACGGAAATGTGATTATGTATTCTGCAAAATCCCGCAACCACCAACATCTGAAATCAAATTTGTCCAGTATGTTTCAAGCTTCTGTGGCGCTACCTGACTTGGAAGTTCTGAGTGGTGGATACAACAGAGAAATGCTACTTGGTCGTCGTTCGAGGCGTCAGAAGTCCCACGTACCTCACTCCAGCGCTCACTAACTCAATTCGGATGAGTCCAGCATGCGCTGGTGGAGTACTGTTAAAATGCTCACCTCATATTTCAGATGTGTGAAGTTCAGACTCGGCCAAGCCACTGGATACACACTGCTGATGAGCTCTAATGGGAGCAAATCTTCAGTCTAGTGTTACCCTCTGCTGTTTCAGCCGCTTTGGTTAAAAATTCATCACTGGCAGCGGAAGATATGCATCCGATCTTGCTTCCCAACTTCTTCGCCTTCTCCTGCAAAATCGAAACGTTTTTAGAACTGACTAGCAAGGATATTACTACGTTTCTTCAGTCAGGCTTTCGTATCTGCTCTCACGTGCTGCAATTATCCACTCTATCATATCAAGCTCTGTCTTTTTGAGGATTTTTTCAATTTAACCAGGACAGAATGAATTTACGGCTTAATTACTTACAGCTAATTTAAACTATCCCATGATCAAACAATCGGTTTTCATCCGCATAACCTCCAATCCAAAGTTCCCTGCTTCATTCATTGGCAATTTCGATGTATCTGGTTACTTACTGAGTTAAGAATGACTGTGATTCACTCTAGCACTGAGATCAGTGCTACACGGTTGTGTATCCACTTGGTTTATTTTTTGCAATGAAGGAAAGTTGGAGTAATAAGGAGTAGGTAAGCTCTGCCCAGTGTGTATGCTTCTGGTCATAACGACTTACATGAAAGCAACCTCAGAGACAAAAGTCCGACCCTCGATGCGCAAACGCACAAACAAACAATCGTCATTTGATTAAGCCGATGATGGGTCATGAAAGCGATCCCTCAGTGACAAAACAGGCCGGAGGCGAAATGAATCGGTTTGAATGCTGATAGCCCAGCGCAAGCAAAAAATCACCCATCGAAAGGAGGGCAAGTTTGACTGGAAAACCAGAGGCTTTGATGTTAAACGGCCTGCATTTAGGCGGTTTCCGCTCCTTTTAGAATTTTCTGTCTGGTCTGGAAGAATGTTCCCAATTCTTTTGAAAATTTAAATAACACACCCATGTGGAGGGCGGAAATATATCCGAAATCAGGTATGTCTCCTATTCACCGGTTTCTGGTTGATGAGCTCTATCGTATTCAAACTATTTAAAAAGGATTATACATATTTTTATACCAGTATACCAAGAAATGCATATCAAAAGTACATACATCAAGAGCTTGTGGAGACTCAAGTGGGCCAGAGATGCAAGCCGAAGAGCGGGTTCCTTTGGAAAAGGGGAGTTTTTAAAATGGAAGCTTTCACGGTCCAAGTAAGTCAATCCATTGATCGTGAACCTGCAGTTTTTTTTTGAAACGGTACTTTTCCCTTCGTGCATACGACCCCTCAGAGATTACTTCCATACAGGACAGTATTCTGGTGAACGAAACTGGCGCAGAGGACAAATGAGACGACTTACTAGAGTGGAAAGATTTGCGACCCGTCCGATAGATGACCCGCGCAACACAAATCACAACTGTAAATTGAGAAAGGTCATCGGATGTGCTGTGTTAATTTTTTAGGGCAGCACTTTCCTCGAGGATTCAGCATAAAAGTACACAAATATTCCCCCAGGTAAAGTCTCTTTCCAGCCTCAAGAATTAGCTAGACTGCATTCGTCAATCCTGAATCGCTAAATCATACACGGGCTAATATTCAATTCATGAGATCTTTTTTGCCTGTTCTCTCAATTTCACTTCAGTAGTCGTATGGCACGAAAGTTGCAAATTTGGTTTAATTATGCTTGACAGTTATCTTGACTCAAAAAAATTAGATCCGTAAATCTCTCGCTGCACAGCATATGACGCCAACAACTGCCCTCCACCTTCGTCACAGAGCAACTCGTTAATATCATGTGCAGTTTTGCTCGAAAAACCATCTTGACCAAAACGATATCAACAATATTCACACAATAGAGCCTTAGATACCTTGCTCTGAATATCTGTTTTCATAACAACTGTGTACTTGATCGTGGTGAGATTTCCCATTGCACTTGCTCAGCCAACTCAACAGGCTCTTTTAAATTCTTTCTCCACACTGTTGTTGCCCATGAACAAAACCTCTCGTTCTCGTGAAGATTTGTAGATGACCATGAAAGATCACTCAATCACATAAGACCCGAAAGAATGTGCAAACCCCGGAGACCAGAAGCAAGTCGCTAACTTGTTTACCCATCGGATCTTCTGCCTGTTAAGCCGAGAAGACGCCTTAACACAGTGCAGCTGGATATGATTTTTGATCTTACCGTCTGTCGAATAAACCAAACTTATTTCCGCAAACTATTTAGACTGGATGATAAACGGAAGATCTGAGGATCAAATGGTGTGAACCGCAAACCGAACGGTCACCGAAAAATCCTTTTTTTATCTTGAGGAAAATCAGTAAGAAAGGGAGGTTTGCCTGTTAATTAGGCTCTTTAAAGCGGGAAAAGGGCTCAGTTGGTTAAAACGCAAATTTAATGACCGGAAAGTTAGTGGTTCGAACCCGATCTCTGTCTCTCGACTCTCCCTGTCTAGGCTTCAGCAACCTGGCAGTACCACAGCCCTTGTGCATCTTTCTGGTGGTATGGCAGCTGGGCACCGAAAGGGTGCTACAGCTGAACGATTTTTTTAAGCTCTGTAAAATTTGGTCAGATTTCCTTGGAATGTGTACGTAATTGGATTTTACATCTTTTCGACAAGTGTCAGGGGAATAAAACCTCCATCGTTGTTTGCAAGGGTAATGTGTGACCCAAGTGCTTCCATGGGTCAACTAGTCCAGATGCACTAAAAACACCCCAATAAATTATTGCAAATTACGAGGCACAGAAACTCTCAAAATGGAAGCTGAACTGGTCATTCGCATATGCGTCTCACAAGTGGCCCGCGAGTCTCCGGCCCATCAGAAACGTCCTTTCCCGACCAAGGGATTTGAGTAGAAGATGCGAGAGTGGTAAAAATGTTCTCTAAAACTTGGGCTTCGTTTCGTTTGTCTCATTCGTATGGCAGCTCCCTAGGTAAGCTCACCTTACTCTCAGGGAACCGAACCGAAGTCTCTGAGACTGTAACTGAATAGTACACATCCCTTACCTGAATTAAAACCCAAAATCAACAGTGTCTCACTTGGTAAACAATCTTTGTCCGTCCGGTGTGAACAGCCACAACAACTATATGCATTTACCTTCGTGAGTTACTCCCGATTTTATTGAAATAAGCACCTCGTTGCTTTAGGATGCTATTAGTAAATAGTAGTTCGCAAAGCCACAGAAGCTAAAATTTAATTCCTACGACGGAATCATACTGATTAGTGAAAATTTCACAATCAACGTGAAGTACAAATTTATTTTTACAAGGAGTTGGAATGTAGAGGAATATGGACTTTGTTCAACTTGAGGTCTTTTACAAAAGATGCTGATGTCATGTTTTCAACTTCTGGGCAATTTGAACCCAACTGATTCTTATCACTAGAACAATAACGGTAGTTAAACTAACCATAAGCGTGCTAACAACAAGACCGTTTCCTCTTGTGTGTTGGCAGTATACAAATCTTATAACTTACAGTGCTAATGTTCGCATAAGTGGATATTCGTGGATAACGTGTAAGAAGTGTGTGTTATACATATTAGACGTTCGGTTTAATGTCATAAAGCAGACATCATACACCTCGGGATTGTGACAATATGGTTTCAGTCTTTCAAGAAATGCACTCATTTGCAAATCAACTTGGTTTTCACGAGAGACTCAACTGAATCTCTCGTTTATTGTACTCTACAACTCAATATGCTGCACACAGGCCTCCTCATGTTCCAGTTGGCACGATATTCGAGATATCCCAGTGTATTTTCATAAAGGAAACTACTCACAAGGTTGAGTTGAGTCTATCGTGAAAACCAAATTGATTTGCAAATGATTGTATTTCTCGAAAAACAGTCCAATTTAGGTTCAAGTGGAACATAAGGTTGATGGAAACTCAGGGACTGCGCCTACCTGATGGGCGCCAAAAAGGGCGAAACCGGTCGTGGGCTGTCGAAGAGTTTTCAGCAACCTTGTGAGTAGTTTCCTTTGTGAATAAACTTTCAGTTTCTCCATCCTCAATTGTATCTGGATTTTAAAGCTGTTCCTCCGAAGAAACACTGGGGCGTTTTCACCTGGAAACCGATGAGATATTTAAGTAAACTCGTCTTATGCAGTCAGTCATCGGCGTGTATTGATGATTAGTAAGCTTCTTGTTACCCTGGCAACCTGCAGGGATTGTTCTGAAAGGCAAGAAGCTTGCTTTATTTACTGAACGACCATTCATCCTCAAGTGTTCAATGAGGTTTTTCGTTCTCCAAACAGAAAAGAAATTACAGGACAGTTATCTACTGACAGTTAGTCCAAAATTCTGGACATGTTCATGTAATAGGTCTGACACACCTCAATCGTCAGGTGCTTGAGCGTAAAATAAGTCAATAGATCACACATTATGATCTCTTTAAAATGACATGCATCACGTGACAACAGATCCCCAAAACATAAGGGGCACTGCCATGCTTGTATCAGTACGTGAGAAAATGTGAAGTGGTATGGACGATCAATGATACTCAAGCCACTGGTTATTTTACATAAGTCCGAAGTTTATGACTTTTGATGGTTAAACGAATCTACCCTTAATTTTAATTGTAATAACCGGTAGATGAAGTACGAAACTGATAACACCGCGCTATAATTTAGAATATTTCCTGTGTCGCGAAATTATCCTGTTTTGACGCGTTTTTATCTCTTATCTATTGGTACATTGTGTGAAGAGCGGTTGCATTACACACTTCACCAAAACGACTTACTTTCTCCTGATTGTCCGCAATTCATGATGTGCCAATTTCGTCATATAAATGGCGTATAGTACATAGATGATGGCTAGTGGTACTGGTAGCAAAAACTTCAGGCACAACTGTAACCTAAACTCAAAGTGTCGCCAAATGGTACCCCTTCATAGCAGATTGTTCTTTCGTCACGTAACTACCATCGCACTGTAGGCGACAAAAGCCTAAATCCTCGGCTCACAGGATATCAAATGATTCGGGTTACCGGGGTCTGAAATGTTTCTGTGACTGTATATCAGCATTCCAGTACACCGGTAAAATGTAGGAAGAAAACAAGTCACTCATTCGCCGCTCGACTGACTTGATTCAAGGACTCCACCATTCCTATCTTCATCTGATGCCGGTGTACTTTGCAGTAGTCAGATAGCCATGGGCATCCCGTTTCTGTAGCCCTCAGAACACATTTTACCTACCCGCTAGTGTGAAACGAATTAAACACTGTTGCGGTCTTCCCTTACCTAACCCCGCTCAGCCTTATCCTAACGTCAGTCTATGAATCCCATCCGCCGAAAAACTATATTTTCATCCATCTGAATGCTCATGTTAAAATAGTTCGACAGATTCATTATCATTAGTTAGGCGACAAATGTGTGTTCCTGTTGGTGGCGGCGAGTCACAGTTGTCTAGTTTCGGTCCTGGTGCAGCGACATTTGATCCTTGCAACTGTCAGGTCATCTTTGGAGAAAAGACACGAACCAAAACAGACACATACAGTTAGTGCACACGGAGGATCATCATCCAATCTTTTCAGACATGACTAGACATGACACCAGCAGGGTTCTACTAAATATGAATGGTAAAATCTTTGGATTGTCCGAAATTCTTGCTAAGCAGTGACCATGAGATAGAATATATTTAAATAATTTCTGAGATTGACTCAATCCACCCCCATTGTGTATTTCGTCGCACTAATAAACCTTTTATAACGAGCCATTTTCTGTTGGGGTTGATTGAGCATAACCAGATGGGTATAGAAGATAGGTGTGTGCCCTAATGGACAGCAACGAGAATACGAAATAGAATAAAATAAAATAACGAAATCCTGTCAGACGAAAGCGTCCATATCTGGATGCTGTGCACGAAATTCTAAAGGCTGCTGACATAGATCCAATGAATTGGGAGGCAAAAGCAGAGAAATCGATGGCTCGATGGAAGACAATGAGAAGTGGTGTTCTTCAGTTCACTGATCACCATCTTCAGACCAGGGAGCTGAGGATTGCGAGACTTTCGGTCATCATCCTGAAGGCTCAAGGAGCTGGATCTATAGCGATTGCTGGTCTCTGCGGATTGATCGGCGACCAGTAGATACACTGTTATCCGCCGGATAAATTAGGCCTACAGGGTCTGTCTTGACTTTATGAATATACCAGACAGCTAGACTTGCCAGTGTCTTGGTAGCACCTTGCTTTGGTCACCGCAGTTCGGACCAAAACCTACGAAAATGCTCTAGCACATTCGGCAATCTGGTAAGCCAAACGCGCGATGGTGCAACATTGTGAGTGGTTTACTTTATGAAAGTATACTGAAATATCTCGAGCATCGTACCAACTGAAACGTGAGGCGGTCTTTGTGCAGCACATTCAGTTAAACACCATAAACGGGAGATTCATTTGAGTATATCGTGAATACCACATTGATATGCAAATTAGTATGTTTGTTGAAATTCATGTTGTTTCAATGTAGAGTGCAGCCCCAATGAAAAGTGACCCCTTCTTGCAGTCCTTCATAATGTCACCATCACATCTTGTAAACACCATAAACGGGAGATTCATTTGAGTATATCGTGAATACCACATTGATATGCAAATTAGTATGTTTGTTGAAATTCATGTTGTTTCAATGTAGAGTGCAGCCCCAATGAAAAGTGACCCCTTCTTGCAGTCCTTCATAATGTCACCATCACATCTTGTCCTTTGTAGGCTGACAAATGTCCTATCACCTCCATCACTCTGTTATTGATCATTTTATATCAGTCTTCTCCTACCTGGACAGATCACAACCTTCACTGCATCTTCTTGTTGCCACAGTGGCCGCCGTGACGATATCTTCTACAGTGTACTATAGATTCATGAAGTAGCACTAGATGTTGTAGTGTCAGTTGAACTACAACCTTAAGCGCTGACCCGGCTTACGGGCATAAATTAATGAGTGGAGGCAGATAATGGCATCTGGGGTCCACGTAACTGAAACCAGACCTGAAAATTGCTTGATCCTTCACGAAAGTTTTAGCGAAAAACAGAACTACACAAGCGTGAGAATGACTTACAGGTCCGTTTTCCTGGATGAGAACAGGCGACTTATCATCATTTCATGAATATTGTAGGCCGACATTCAACGCAGTACTGATCTTTGAAAGGACTGAGGGGAACAACCGACAGGTCAGCGAAACTGAAGACAAATAAGATAATGAAAAACGCAGGGAAATTTTGCAGAAGTTTTTGGTACTTTGGATGAAACGACATAAAGTTTTTAACTTAACAAGAAACTGTTTTAAAGGAATCAGTATTCTTACATAAATCATTTGGAAATCAGCTGCAATTATACTTTTTCGAATGTTTGAAACAGATTTTTAGCCCTCTTTCGATGGAGCACTACTTGTCAGTAAATAAACAAATGCTGTCGACAAAATCATTCGGTTCGTTATTTATCATTTGGTTATCTACGTGTTGTGAATTAATTTTCACTGTATTTACTTACGCAGGAACTATCAAAGACCATAGAGATGCTCCAACCCGTCAACCAATCCCCAAGAAATAAAAGGCCTCTAGAAAAGTTTTGTGACCCCGCAATATGTTTTCGCCTGTGTAACCTCTACATAAGGCTTTCAAAACTGTCTGCTGTTGATTGGGATATCAGTCGTTACCTGCCAAAGCCAATATTCTGAAACAAGTCTTTAAAGTGTCCTTTTTAAAAAGGAGTCAGTGTAATATCTTCTCTAAGTAGTATACTCGAAGCTGTTGCACCAGATTCCATAAGAAGACTCAGGTAGATCAAATTTTTCCAAGTCCTGAAGCAGACAAATGGCTGAGCATATTTCCGTTTCGTTATTCGTTGTAGGATTTTCAAGCTAATCTGTTATGTTTGGAAGTAAAACACAAAATTTAATCGTTTCATCTAACAGAAGCCCATTTTTCGAAAGTTTCTGAATAGTATTAGAGGGCATTCAGAAGGCGCGAAATTCATCCGTGATCAACCAGCGGAAAATTAGTTCCTGTCCAGAATATGACATTAGACAAATTTTGTTTCGGTCCCAGTCTCGAAAGATTGGACCAGGGAAGGGGGAATCATTTACTTACAGAAGGTGGCGTTGGTAGATTGCTCCTAAAAAAGTCCCACAGATGGTTTCTCAAACAGCGATGCCAGGCAAAATTTTCCCTGCACGACCGATTTGTTGCATTCAGATTATAGGAGACAACTGACTGGTAAATTTTAGAGAAACAAAACGATTTAGGACTTTCAGGCTGGTTAAATCTTTCATGTAATTCACTATTCTGAGTTGTTCTCAACTAGCTTGTTCCGACTCATCATTCGTCCCGAACTTCAGTGCCTATGGCTGATCTGAAATAAGATCTCTTTGTTGACAGACTGTCCAACTTCCAAATTCCAATGAAGACCAGCACAAGCAAACTTATATCTGTTAACCAGGAGGCGGTAAGGATTGTTCTCTGGTGCCAATGAAACGATTCGTGTATTATTCCAACCCCGAACCGTTGGTCTGACCGATTTTGACCAGCCCAACCATTGAGTGAATAAGAGCACACCTATCCCACAGTGCAATGAGTGAGTGAAATCACACCTGCGTATGCAGCAACATTTAGCGTTCTGTAGACATGCCCACTTGCCAGGAATTTTATTGCAGGTAAGATCCCCACAATGAAAAGGACCAGTCCTTCGAATTTTGTGGAGTCAAAAACATTTGCACGCATTAATCCGAGTCATATCATTCACTTATGACTACTAGTCAGTTCAAGGGATAACGACGAAAAATATCGATATATTTAGGGATTTCTGGTGAAAGATAATATATGCTAAAAAGTCCAGAAGCGCAGCACAGATGTTTCATTCTTGTTTGGAATCATCAGTGGTGCACATCTCCCGAAACTCTAGTGAGTCTCAAACCCACGAACCCCCAACCACAAGTCCGAACGCACAACCCTTCGGCCACGAGCATCCGCTCCTGAATTCAGTTGGGTCTTGTCGAACCCACATGTGTATACTAATGGGGGCATTTTTCAAACTGTCCAACTTTGATTCCAGTAGAAAATAGGGTTGACGGAAGCTGGGTGACTACCCCTACATGAGGAATCCAAAGAAGGACAACGCCGAAAAATACTTGGAACCGATTGAGTTCGGTGACAATCGGTAGATTTATCGCTGGGCAACGTTTCGCTTTTGACACAAAAGCTTCTTCAGGCCAAGTGACTAAGCTCCGAGGTTGATCGGGATTTAAGGCGGAAGGAGAACCAATCAGCTAAGTCAAGCTAAATCTTTGTTGGGTGTTGGCCGAGGGACCGTATAACACATAAGGTTGGTGGGAAATTAAAAATAACAACCTAGCAGAAACCAACAGACACAGTAACCGTCTTAAGCTACTCATCTGCACACCCAAAGTCCGTGTACGCCAGTATTGTCTCATCGATGTTTCGTCGTGTCAGAGCGCTGCGCACAGAAGAGATCGGCCGAACGGCAGCTCAAATCGAGATCGCCAAAAGACTTCAAGAAACAGGATACAAAGTGAGTTTGATTAAACGTCAAGTAAGAAAGATATTCGCTCCAGTATCTGAACCCAGTAACGAATGGGTTAGCACAGCAGGAACATCGGAGGGTATTCGAAGACTGTTGAACCAAGCCAGAAGGGAAAAACGCTACACTCAGTTTTGGTGCAATTGAAAATTCCCTTGCCAGTTGAAAGGACTAGGGGTTGCGTGTATAAAATTAACTGCAGCGATTGCATTAAGGTTTACATGAGACAAACTGCCAGGGAATTGCACACCAGAACTGGTGAGCATAAAAGAAGGATAAACAAACCACCAAGGAATGCAGAATACCAAACGCTGGCCAAAGACTCAGCGATGGCGGTACATGCCTTAGACACGGGACAGAATAGATCTGAAAAACGTGTAAGTTTTAAGACGGGGACTGCGTTCACACCATAGAGGCTGAGAGCCGAGGTGGTGGAAATTACTAGGCATCACAGCGTGAAAAGAATCGGGGGTGTGGAAATGGAAAGCGGTCTTAGGTAAGCCGAGTTAACACGTGACTGTGTGGTTGTCAATCCACGTGGAATCATTAGCAAAAGACCGGGGTGTGGGGGTGGAAATCCCAACCCGAACAAAGGTCACAGCATCCCGCTTACACGACTATCTTTGCACTAGCTCCTCCACACAGACGGACAGAAGGTTCAAACGACGCTCAAGGGGAACCATCAGATGATCCGAACCAGAATCACTAGACCCTAGACTGAACCCAAACACATGTAGGTTTCCTCATCGGCCCAACACTTGTTCAACCACTCTAACACACTAAAATCCCTCGGCCGACACCCAACGGAGATTTAGCTTAACTTAGCTGATTGGTTCTCCTTCCGTCTTAATTCTCAACCAACCTCGGAACCTAGTCACTTGACCTGAAGAAGCTTTTGTGTCAAAAGCGAAATGTTACCCATGAATAAATCTACCGATTCTCACCAGACTTTTTCGAAAGAGGACAAGGCAGGTTGCAGGCTGTCGAAGAATTTTCAGCAGATGTATGAGTAGTGTCATGCTTAAACCAAAATGATAGCTATTCGCCTCAGGCTTGCACGGAGTAGATTAAGTATAGTTTCTAAACCTTCAGACACCAATATGCTGCTAATGGTCACGAATTATGGTAAAGTAAAAGGCCGTCACGCTTTCTGACAGTACGTAGCCTATATAGTGAGAATACGAGTCCGTGATGAGGTCAAGAGGCAGTTTCTTCTTCAAACGCAACTCACCGAATTTTTGTCCTCAGAGATCTTAACCTCAACAGAAAAATTAACAACATGCTTAAACGTCCAAGTTCAAAACTATTTTTTGAATAATCCTGGCTGTCAAGTAAATGAAAAATGATAAAAATGATCTGGGAATATTATGTGGCCATCCGTGTTCTGACTGAAATTAAAGTGCTTATCAGCCAAGTGTAACTCTCACCTGATGGTTACCTCCATTCAATCTGAAATCAAACATTGTCAAAAATTGGTTTTCTCAATCGGGATGTATCCAACCAAAATCCCCCTTTCAGAGTGCAATCCAGCTGGATGGTTATGCGTTGGGAGCGACCGAATTTACGTCATATCTCTGAGCTAGAAATAGCCTGTAGAAACTACTCCAGTATCGGCAACCACTCAAGCACACATAATTGCATCAAGATAGCACACTCGTAGACTGCTCAAGGTTCGCAAGTTACCAGTCACGACAAACCAGACATTAACACACCCACGATAACTTTGGTCAAGAGCTCTCGTTATTAAGTAACCTTGACCAGAAACCCTAAATTTATACACCCGTTTCCCATCAGATATATCAAACCCCACCCACAAAATGTTACTGCAGCCACAGAAGAGGGAAACGTTGGTTTTTCCGCAACTAAATATTCGGTGGGAAATCTCTGGTAATCAGCTCCAATAGTTCACGAGATTGTTAGTGTGAGGAGATTTGGGATTTTTGTGGAGATTTCTTCCTGTAAGTGAAGCCAATCTATGCTGAAAAGCCGAGAAGCACTGTACAGCTGTTTCATCCTTATTTGGGAATCATCAATAGTGCGCATCTCACGAAACTCCTAAGAGTCTCGAACCCGCGACCTCCCGGCTAGTAGTGTGAACACTTAACCGTTCAGCCACGAGTTTCGTGAGATGCGCACTACTGATGATTCCCAATAAGGATGGAACAGCTGCACAGTGCTCCTCGGCTTTTCAGCATAGATTGGCTTCACTTACAGGACGAAATCTCCACAAAAATCCCAAATCTCCTCACACTACCAA
>NW_008751664.1:2748609-2790287 GCF_000715545.1 Opisthorchis viverrini
GCACTGTACAGCTGTTTCATCCTTATTGGGAATCATCAGCAGTGCGCATCTCACGAAACTCCGAAGAGTCTCGAACCCGCGACCTCCCGGCTAGTAGTGTGAACACTTAACCGTTCAGCCACGAGTTTCGTGAGATGCGCACTACTGATGATTCCCAATAAGGATGGAACAGCTGCACAGTGCTCCTCGGCTTTTCAGCATAGATTGGCTTCACTTACAGGACGAAATCTCCACAAGTTTACGAGGCACAAAGTGCCATATATGAAAATAAATAGTTTTCACTTCATGAAGAATCCATAGAGCTAAATGGACTTTCGCCGTAAGACAGATTTGTAATCACCTTGATGGAAGTAGAACGTGAGTTCGCTACCGTTTTCTTCAAGTGAACAAACCAGGGAATTCTTCAGTTCACACATGAAATTTATAGAATCTCAAATGAGTCGTTCAATCGCACTGTTCAACTTAAGCAAAGTCGACAACATTTTCATGGCTGAAATACGTGACGGTAAAAAATGTTTCTTTCCCTCTTGATGAAAAGTGTAAAGGCTTTCTTATTGGGACTGCTGTATGAAGCAAAAAGGTTAAATTTCGATATTCATATTTGGTTTCTATGGCATTTCTCATTTGATTCCCCAGCAATACTGATAAAGCCTGCGAGAGAACTAAAAATAGATCGGTATGAAGTATGAAAAAGACTTGACTGATGTGCACCGCTTCAGTACACACGAGGTAGTTCACACATCTCCTAAGGCACCTTACGCTTCGATAGAGGGATCCTAAGAAATGTGGTGTGAACGTTAGAAATAGCTTTTGAGTTGACTTGGAAATTTTCTCAACATATACGACGAATACCAGAACACACAACCGTGTTGCTGTTTACTTTTGCTTCACCACTAGTTTTTAGGAAATCTCTCGAAAATCCATAGATAAAAGATTTGCAAGATGTATAGTTTTAAGAAACTGCAGGTCAGTGAATTGCGAACAGGACCTAACCGTAACTAGGACATTCTATCTACTTCAAATCTTCAGTTGACCATCATACCAGGTTAGTAACTGTTTGTCGATCTGAAGGCGATAATGAGAGAAATCACTTTTCAGTTTCGATTCGATTGTGTCTTGAAATGCTCTGGATTCTTCGATGTAGTCGTTTCCTATAAGGCTGGTGTGAAATTTCTCAGTGTAGTAGAACTGATATCACCGGACTGTATACAGAGAAGCGAGACAGCCAGATTATTTAGTCTCATCGCATTTCAAGCGTGACGACGACAGTCTGCATGTGATGTACACAACTACAAAACTGGACGGCGCCAACGTTTCATTTATCATTGGCTGATGGCCAAATTGCTCCTTAAAGCGTACGGTGGTTGTGGATGAGAGTGCCTTTGACTACCACAAAGAAAGATCAGACGTGTCTCCTGGTAATATCTGTAATTAGTATTCAGTTCGCAGGAGCTCAATCCTCCCACAATAATTACAAAGACGGTTTAGAGAAACTTAGTAAATGTTTCATGAATGAATGTAAATGACTTCAGTGTCCTTCAACTTTTGCTGGGAGATACTGAAACGGAACTGAGTAGTCGAGATGACACCATCTCACGCATTTAAATGAGTGCAGATACCTATTAACCATCTGTGCCAACAAAAGATCAGGTTAGCCATGTAGGGAGGTCACGTGCTTTGTCATTGTTTCGTCAAGGCCACCAGGCATCGTTCTATGTGATCGGGATGGACGACACAATTACGTAGATAGAGGCGCCTACCAATGATTGCCATGGCAAGGTTACTCCTCATAAAATTGCTTAACACGTTAAAATCTGGTTGGACTAGCCTGAAATCCAACAATTGCAATCAGATTGCTCAGCTCAGCGAACAAGCCAACGACCGACCACAACTACTTAATGCTGGGCTAGGAGTGTCCATTTTTGCGTAACTCTGGTGCTCCCCAAGTGAACCACAAAAATGCTGTAGATAGGAGCACCCACGAGCGACGAGGGTCATCACCACGCTACTGAATGCAGACAAATTCTCGGTGGTAAAGTTCTGCCATAATTGAGATCCACTCTTATGGCGTAAGTATGCACTGCCTCATCTACCTCAACGGCGTTTCAGAAAAACACCGATGACTCGGATGTACTACACACGGAGCCAAATCCCCCATAATACGATCGAAGAATGCTCGTTCCAAATGATCTCCGAAATCTCTTCACTTTTCTCAAGTATTTTCTACTTTGCCATTAGAAACTGGCTTTATCGATTTCCACCTTAATCCCAGTCCTAACTAATAGTGTATAGAAAAAGTTACCAACCTATTCGTACCAAAGCAGGTTCTTCTCGAAACACTAAATATTCCCGGAACCGAAATCAATAAATGACAGAGTAGATTTTATTTGAGGAACTGTATATTGTATTCCGGTTGCTGGCACTGACTATTTCTCGTGTTTGCTTCTTTTAGTGGTAAACGGATTCGAACTGGTGCACCACAAAAGTAAGCACTTTCTGTTTTCGAAAAAGTTTGGTGACAATCGGTAGATTTATTGCTGGGCAACGTTTCGCTTTTGACAGAAAAGCTTCGTAAGGCCAAGTGACTAGGTTCCGAGGTTGATCGAGATTTAAGGCGGAAGGAGAACCAATCAGCTAAGTTAAGCTAAACCTCTGTTGGGTGTCGGCCGAGGGATTTTAGTGTGTTAGAGTGGTTGAACAAGTGTTGGGTCGGTGGGGAAACCTACATGTGTTTGGGTCCTGCCTAGGGTCTGGTTCGGTTCATTTGATGGTTCCTCTTGAACTTCGTTTGAACCTTCTGTTAGTCTGTGTGGGTGAGGTAGTGCTAAGAAAGTTGTGTAGGAGGGATGCTGTGACCTTTGGTCGGTTGGGGTTTCCACCCCCAGCCCTTTCTGGTTTATTGGTAATGCACTACTCATAAGGTTGCTGAAAATTCGTCGACAGTCCACGACCGGTTACGCCCTTCTTGAGGCTCATCAGGTGGGCGCAGTCCCCGAATTTCCGTCAACCTTTTGTTCTACTTGAAACCAAATTGCACTAGAGTGGCCAGTATATACTCCTTTGCAAACTCATTCACAAACGAGAGATGCAGCTGGGTTCCAGGTGAGTCTCTCGAAAAACCAAATTAGTTTGCAAATGAGTGTATCTTCGCCATTTCTGGTTTGTTCGCAAACGCCTCACTTAGACATAAATTATGCATTTAAATATGCCCGTTCATGTTTTCAAAACACAGGATATAATATGGTCGGAAAACGAATTACAAACGAACGCTTAAAGGAGAATAAATAAGGAATACCGAACAGTCTGACACAATTAAAACCCCATCGACCGGGGTTTTAATGATATTGGACCGGAACCGAAAAATCGCGGGGACAATCGATGCCGTTCAGCATTGGAAATGCGGTCAAATCTCCAAAGAACCGAGTAACCCAACAACATGCTAAGCAAGGACCCAAAACGGAGAACCAACAGTATGTCTGTGACTGAATTGGGCAGAAACTATGCAGATCGTGTTCGAGATAATAAAGATCGGTCGCTCAGCGGTCCTCAGACAGAATCGTTGTATCATCATGTAGATGGTACTACGCACAAGACTATCTGCCGAGGCATTCGAAATGAATTGACTAATATCGAAAGACGAAGATTTTGACCTGATTTTCACAAAAGTCGCCAAGCAGGTAAAGGACGCGATAATCACTCAAAACGAAGCTACGCAGATATATGCATTTTGTGGATGACTGCGCAGAGGTCAATTAGCACCGAATACCCACACCATTAGCCTCAACAGAACCCCGCCTTTCCCCAAACATAACTCCTGAAAAACTTGGCTTTCATTAATCTTTCCGGACATCATGTACCCACATTATTGGTCGCAACATCGCGTATTGTGAAGAATTCTGCTGCCTCAACAGCCACTCCGGCTCCAGGCGTGGCAATAGACATTTAGCTGAACGCTCATACTGCTAAAGGAAGCTGAGTTCGATAACCTATATAGGGACGTTTGGAGCGAAAACAATCTGGGTTGCACAACATCAAGCGGATGTACCTCATTTGCTCTATACTTTTAATAATCATACAGATGACGTTTGGTGACAATCCGCTCTTCCCGTTTCACGGTGGTCCAGAATCCACTTTCAGAGTCACAGACGTTTGCCCAATTCCACATTCGCTGTGCACTTCGCTGAAGGGCGTATAAGAGAACNTTTGGTGACGATCCGCTCTTCCAGTTTCACGGTGGTCCAGAATCCACTTTCAGAGTCACAGACGTTTGCCCAATTCCACATTCGCTGTGCACTTCGCTGAAGGGCGTATAAGAGAACAAGCGGTGATGTCCACGGTTATGGAATCATGCTTAGGATGGCCGGTGGCTTTCTACTGGCGCTTCTGTGTGTTTGCATGTCTATCTAATTCCCTGGGGTTTACATCAGCTTCCCCATCTTGCAAGTAGCACAACATTCGGTCTCTCGCAAGTGGCTTGCGCATACCTATGCGCAGGCGTGTGAATCGTGTTTGAATGGCAATATGTTACAGGACGATTTCCATCAAACCGTTTCTGTTTTCGAGGCAGAAAGACCGTTGACTCAAGTTTCTGCTCTAGTGATTAGTTGCCATAACAGTAGCGGTTACGTGGAGAGCTAAACTGGTGGATATCCGACAAATTTAAATGAGAGATTCTTCTGAACCTGGTTGCATGCCGGTTACTTTTTCATGCCAAACGTTTTCCGTTCTTTACCAGCCTGAACGGTAGCCTCCCATTTTAGTACCATAGGATTTGAGAATTTGGGAAATTATTTTTATATAAAACAAAGCTGTTACGGAAAGCACACCCTGGTTTCCCATGATATCATTGCTGAACTCCATCCACCATATGCTAAACGAAAGGTACTCATCATTTGTCCATCGGACACCAGCTTCTAGTTCTGTTCCTCAATAGTGACCAAAACTAGGGACAGCGGATGGATTTATATACGCGATGAGCTTATAGACGCGGAAACAGAAGTGGAGAGGTTACCTATGGATGTTCACATGTTTTACCAGTCGCATGATATGCAGGCAATACGTCGTACGTTTACGCTGGTCTTCACCTGTCCGATTTCATTGACAAGAAACAGACCCTCGAAAGTTTACAGGCCAAATACCCGATGCATTTTTGGGGAGATTAAAAACATATACAGAAGAAAGCGTATTCATTATAGTATGTCTACTGGGTAGCCTCAAGTCTTGGATGGTATACAAAACTGAAAACAAATAGGTAGGATGAATGAGTGACTGAACAAGAAAATTTGAAGCAGAATCCCCGAATGTACAGATCTACCGAGCTGTCCTCCATTTCGTATATTCAATTCGCTGAGCACTGCATGTCACGAAAAAAGCAGAAGATTCAAGCAGCTTGTGGAAGCGTACACAATGTCCGTTCATGACACGGATTGATTGTAGCCAAAGTAATGGCCACTTGAGGAAGAACTTGTCGGAAGTGTACAGTCTTCCGACTGGTCTGATTTCATGGGCTCATACGACTGGTTCTGACCAATCAAATAGCCGACTGAAAAATTCGAACATTGCGGATCAATAGTGGAACCGGGATGATGTTCGTTGGGGGATATCACAGTAGTCGAATAGGGTTGAAGGGAATCCAGATGGGGCGCACAACTCCAAATCGGTGGTAGGAAGTGAGTGTGTGTGGTGCTTGAGTCGCAAACAAGTAAATGCATAGGCAAGTTATTCTGGTTTTCAAACGACGGATTCGTTAAAGCTTCACGTTCACCGATGTGCGTGTGAGACGGAGATGGAAGCGAAGACTGTGAAGGGGCATGAGTAGATAAAAAAGGTGCCGTTTCGTACGTGGAAAAGTTCGGTTGATGAAGGGGAGAGTTTGCATAAACGTTAATCTGAGGAGAAAGTGTACAAGACACAGGTGAAGGAAACCTTGGAGAGCAGTGTTCCAACACCTTCTCACCGGGGTTCACTAATTCGTGGCTATCCACAGCATCTGGTCGGCTGTCAGTTTCGGAACAAAAAGGCGAAAGAAGAGGAAGCGAGAGGTTGCTGTTAGTAAGAACGGAGTTGGTGTTAGGTGGGTTTTGAACCGAACGCAAGTCGCACTCAACAGGTCGCCATATATGATCCAAATTGATTGACTCAATCGGATTCGGAACTGGAGTGGTATCGATTCTTGAGTGCAAGGTGAGCTCCGGCTGGTATGAGGAGCAGCTATAGAGAGCATCTTGACCATCGTGGTGCGAAGCTTCAAACGCATTGCAAAGATCTGAACTGGAGGTTGAGCGGTGGTCTTCTCCAGTCAGGTTAATTATGTTCAGCTCTCCTGAAGTGCTCGTAACACAAGGCATATCCTGTTGTGTCGAAGCTACAAGGTGTGTGCCGCTGGCTGTAGTCGTGTTAGTCGAAGTGGTAGCTGGATTTAGGAGATAGCAAACACTTGATTCAATGTTTTGGGTGGGACAGGACCAAGGCATAGTTTCGGCGGAATCAGCAGGGGGTTGTACACTGGGTGACAAGAGAGAGGTTGGCATTTGAAGAGGAATCAGCGAGGTAAACATCACTGTTTGATAGGAAGAGCTGGAATCAGGAGGTTGTGGACTGTCAGCTGTATGGCGCATTGACCGGTGAACTGAGGAAGCCTGTGGCTGGTGTTGTGAAGATAAGTATGGCATAAAGACAGTACTGACAGCCGGCAATGTGCCAGCGAATGCAGTATCCGCTGATCTTGGATTACAGCCCGGTTCACGGCCCAACGTCGAGTTAATATGTGTCCCAACTGAGTAGCTTACGGGAGCTAGCAGCTCAGACCCTGTGTTCTCGTCCGGGATCACCTGGAACAGAGATAACGGCAAACTGAATCAGTGACTGGTAACTGAAACACTGAGCCATTTCAACATGAACTGTTTGATACTTGTCAAAATAGGTAGGCGTCGGTAAATGCACCCAGACTAGCAGCCTTGTCAACCTGGTCAGCCACGGAATTTGTCATAAGCATGATCCAGAATGCCACACAAAAACGAGAAATGCGACTGGGAAACTATATTCTGCGTAAATAGCATCCTCAAGAGAATTGTCGAGGTAAGAGGCAAGTGAAAACTCAGAAGTAGATTTCCTTAATATGGCTCCAAAACGAAGAGGAAAATTTCAAACATTATATATATGCATATATGGAAAATAAGTAACGCGTAAATAAGAGCATACATAGAAACAATTCTGACTTACGGAATCTGAAGCTGACTCCATCCTCGGCAGTTGGGTTTCCGTCAAAGGATGGTAAGTCGATGCTTTAGTTGCATGCTGTTCCATGGTAGATTTTTGTGCCCTCACGCCACGTTTTTTGGATGAATCTGCAGGGGTCACGGTATTCTTGGGTTGGTGGCTGCGCTGAAAGTGGCGTTTTAAATTGGAAATGCGAGTGAATTTCTGTTCGCACATACCGCACTCGTGAAGCACCCTGTTTCCGTGGATCTTTTTGTGTCGAGACAAGGTACCGGCAGTCTGGGGCGGTGTAAACAAATGGAAAGAGAACAAATTTACACGATAAAGTGCGATGGTCTTTTGGCGAAGTGAGACAATAGAAAGTGAATCCCCGGAAAAACACTATAGATCGTTCCGGATGATGTGATGAGGCATGGAAAATGAACGCACAAGGTTATCGTTCACACAGCTATAAAGATTCATCTTGCAACCCGCTGGAAGATCCATCTGAGTCGAAAACCCCATTATCGTCCATTAAATGATCATAGGTAGTGCGATTACACTGGAAAAAAAAGCAAACTGATACCTAAAGAAGCTGACAAAGCACTTCAAATGTAAGTCAGTTAATTTAGGACAAAACAAAATTTTTGCTCCCAGTTCCCATCTAATGTTTTCCACACGTGAAGCACAACGACTAAGGGAAATAAACGTCTGAGCAGCGACTACTTAAACAAAGTTTCACAGCGACCATCGCTCTCTAGCTCGTGCGAGCTAAAGTATGCCAGTTGAGTGACAGAGACACAAAGAACAATGAATAGCCCCATGGAACAAAAGTGTTTTCAGAACTTCGTAATACGCACATGCCTAAGCAATAGAAAACAATCGCGTGTGAAATCTGAAACATCTGGGTGGGCCAGGGATGGCACAAAACCTTAGCACAGACGGTTGCATTAGTCAGTGAGGGTATACATGCATACTGCAAACAATAAACGCATTCCTGAGAGCTGTAGTGCCTGGAGCCATATGAAACATTAGGAACGGCAAACGCACTCAAAGCTACGATGCGATAGCATCAATCGGCGTCAACTGTTACAGTCCACTAGGGCAGTAACTAACAAAACTCCCTCGCGAATTCAAGGAAAATCTAACAGAAACAAGTGGGATGGGGCCAACTCTTGCAATATGAAATGGCGACTGCTCAAGTTTACGAAATGTAAGAAATTTTCACGTCATTCATAAAATGTGACTCAACAACTGATGCAAAAAGAACGAATTACCAACCTTAAACGTCCTTTCACACATTGGGCATTGGAATTTGCGCTCAGAGCTGTGTCTGAAGGCCAAGTGGTCCCGCAGCTCGCGACTGACGGTAAAACCAGCACCGCAGAACTGAAGCAGAAAGGTGGTCAGATAAGACCGACTGCTCAAGCGAACAGCGGATCGTCTAGATTTACAACGAATGTACATAGACCGCTGATCTGGCACAATGGAGACTAGTAAGTGTCGGTTCTCAAGGTGGTATCCAAATAAAGGTAAGAAATCTGTTATGTTCGTACGGGAATGTGGACAGTAAACACTAGGTTAATCTACACAGCTGAAAAGATTCCCATCTAGGCAACTAATTCTGTAACTGAACCCGGAAATCAACTGGCTGGATAAGTTGGGTTGCTTACCCCGGAGCAACTTGTGAGATGCGGAAAGCAAGTGTGTTCGTCTACGAAACGTCGATTAACTGAACAGATCGGGAACATCGATCGTTACGATCAGGTCTCTCGAAAAGGTTTACAAGCTTCTAATATCGTCTAACTTCAAGGTTAATGTTTGCGTGGCCAACATACAAACATGTAGTCACATAGAGACCTTGATTATGGACTATATTAATGAATAAACTAAGATACTGAGCTAATCACCTACATGGTTGTTCCTTACCAGTGAACCTCAAGTCTTTGAATTAATCTTTGAATTGAAGGTGTGCCAGCCCAAGTTCTTCTACGGGAGTGGGTGGATCCAATTAACCAACTGTGTTGAATCAGCTGACGTTAGTGCGTTGTAGCGAAGATCATCGCTACAATAATACGAAAGCCTAGGACAACGTCAGATGACTACTTTGGACTGTCACCACCCATCACAACCAGGATACACTACCAGACTGACCAGGATCAAGCCACGAACAAAGAAAAAATTCGGTGGTCAATCATAAGTGAATCGACCGATAGTAGGAGGAATAGGAATACCTGCAACGTGGTCACAATCCCCTTTGGGTTGGTACTAATATAAAAGGATTATAGTTCGTACGTTTTGTGTGTGCACTGAATTGGGGAACAGTGAAATTTTACGCCACCAGCGTGTACCAACAGACTGACGGAGAAGGCAAATTCAGCAGCAGACACGATCAAGCAATTACATATGAATTGGCCAAGTCATTTGTGGATAGTTAGTCAATCCGGTTAACTGGAATAGTAGGCAAACTGACCGTCTGAAAAAGTGGCGAGTCTGTAACCTAATCCTTTGTTCTTCCTTCGGATTGTCCGGTCACAGACGAATGATAAGAGAAAAACTAACACATCTGATCTTCCCAGTAAGTGAACAGTCTACCTTCTCGAGTAGCCGACTCGCCGATCCATAGTAATGCCTAGTTACTGGCATGTCATTTTAACAGTGTCAGACTCATCAAATTAGGAAGTTCGAGGATGCCCATGGGAAGAAGATGGCGCGCGTTCGCTTCACGTAACACGACTTGTAAGATGGATGAAAACACTTCGTGTTGATTTCTCGGCATTTTATCGCTCTAATCTAAACACAGTATCGACATATCTTTACAGTGAATGGTGAGTAAGGATGATAGTTTGTGACTCCGTCGATCACATAGCTTTCGAAATACAAATACAAACAATCGTTCAGCTCTAGCACCCTTTCGGTGCCTAGCTGCTATGCCACACGAAGGAAGCACGAGGGCTGGGATACTGCCAGGTTGCCCAAACCTAGACAGAGGAATTCGAGAGGCAGAGATCGGGTTCGAACCACGGACCTTCCGGTCAGTAAATTCGCGCTCTAACCACTTGAGCCATCTCGCCTTCTGCTTTCAAAATAAAGATGAGTATTAGCGCTACTTCAAGAGGACAAGGAAGAGGTTGGTCGTTCTTAATTTCAAAGTGTGCGGCATTCATGCAGCAATAAGGGTGTTACTATGGAAAACAGTGTTGGTAAACTGAGGACGAACGCATAGTTTGTCCTCATTCCCACTACGCCATCATCGCTTGAACAAGGACCACTGACCTCACCTCCCCCAATTTCATTACAATATTCTCCATCGAAGTAAATGTGGACCAAGTACGAAGACACCACCCAACAGTGCAGTAGATGACCTTCCTCTAGCAAAGCGAGGCAATAAGCTTCTTCAGTCCTATTGACGACTGTTTCCTGCGTGCCTGCCTTTAATTTCCTGTTCGCAGAGCACTAATAACTTGTAATGTGTACGGGACCGTATTTTCCGAGGGAGAGAACCGGATAATCTGGTCCATCCCAGCGAACAACCATTAACTCACGACAACCGTAAGGATGCATCAGATAAGGATGACAATACGATCTCTGCCGCTCCCTAAATATATTTCTGTTTAAAGTGCACACCGCCCTTCCCTCAGGTTTGGGAGCGAAGCAGTTCATATCAGTATCGCGTTCGTCCTACGTACACGTACATACAAACACACAGCTCAAGTGTCTGTGCTACCTACATGGTCTGTCATAGCCATGCTATTGCCAATCGAATGAAACCACATTGGCAATGCCTGAATATGGGGGGGATAGAGTATATGGTAGATAGTTGTGAGATTGGGTTATCTGGAGAGTTCGTGACCTAGAGTAGGAATACTTAGGTAAGAAGCAGACTGTCAACATAACCGTTTAGACTGTCACGATCTGTACTTTCAAGATGATATTCACTTGGTTCAACTTTACAAGCGGCTAACGAACAAACGGATCGTGCAAGGTCATCTACTACAGTGGTGTTTAGTTCGATCCCCTCTAAACGCGGAATCCAACTAGCAAAGAAGTAGGAACAAAACGTCAAATATTTATGCACAGCATTCTATCGGTTCATTTTCTTGTGCGAAACTTGTAACTCGCTTTTGTGAAAACCTTGCTAGGAGCAGCGTGTGCACATGAACATGTAGAGGGTAAATCCTCGAATACGTTCTTATAAAGCTGTTCCACTGAACCAACATAGAAAATTCCCCCTATGACTCACAACTGGTCTGCAATGATATTTTCAGTATCTCTGAAAGAAATGAAACACTGGAACCATTGTCACGGTACTCTCGAAAAAAAGGAGCTTTTCGGAGAGATTAAATTGCCTCTGAAATTTGACGGCAGCAATCTGTTTATGGAGGCGCAACACATTCAGTTAAAGAACATCATAAACGAGGGATTCAGATGAGTCTCCCGCGTAAACCAAATTGGTATGCAAATTAGTGTCGGCACTGTGCAATATATCTAGCTCGGGTGCACTGATTGTTTGACTATGTCACCTCAATCGGTGATGAAGCATTTGCAATCCAACTGCCAAGCTCGGCGTACAAACCAACAACCAAGCAAATCAGTGCCGAAGTGCAGCATTAGTTAGTTGTGCTAACTGTTTGAAATGTCTCGCACAAACTTCTGTAAAACACTCTTCCCACCTGACTGATGTGGGCGAATCCGTATGGTCCTAGCGAACAACAGATTATCTAACCACAATGCATTCATTCACCCAAAAGTTGGACTGGTTTTCCTACAAGCCCACAGTGTGCAGGGGTAAAGGAGATTGACGGCAATTCCTCAGATCAAGCAAATGGTATAAGAACAAAGACCTATCTCCGTGAGACTATGAACCAACAACAGAGCCTCGAGGAAATTCTCAGCCGTACCGTGAACTACACTTAAATAGGCAGAAGCATAGAGCCCCCGCTAAGACAAATGAGAACGTTTTTCAACACAGAATTTCGTAAGCCCGTTCAGAAGAGAATGTTTGTGGAAGTTCAGTGGGTAGTCGTCACGGATTAAATAGGATGTCAGCCACTAATAACAGTGGCGTAATGAACCCATTCGACGAAGCACAACATAAAAATGGGACTAATTCCATTTAAACCAAAAAACAAAATACACAGTCTACCAGCAGAGGAATAATCGGTTCCACCAGTTTCCGTACATGACCAAAACGGGCCATAACCAAAAACGAGCTCACAAGCCGGACAGTTTGCCCTGGAAAGCTCTTTTTTGTCTTAAACTATCTGACTTGCCAGTAACTCTTCACTGCCCCTCTTGATAATCTTTCTCACCGAAAACGTCCGTTACCAGTTCGACGATTTGGACTGGATAGCCAAATATTCATGACGCAGTGACCGTGTCCAAACATATGTCACAGTTTAATTTATTTAAAGCCACAAAGCAAAATAATCGACAATTGCACTTTGTTTCATTAGCTGCTGAAGTTAATTTACAACAGGGATTTCTGACAATAACTACCTTGATCACCAACTCGATTAGAGCAGATTCTGATAGCATTATACTAGAAACTGGAACCTACGTGTGTGTAGATGTGAAAACTGGACGATGAGTGACAGTTAGTTAAATGATGTCAAACAAGGTCACCCAGATTTCGTTCACGCGTGATGTGGGACCGAAACTGAGTGAAGACCAGTTGATCGTGTTTACTACACTCAAAGTGACAGAATACGAATCAACGCTGTCGACGTTGGGTCAAACGATTCATATGCGCTTGTTACAATGCTCCAGTGTGATAGCCTAAACCATCGAATCTGTAAACAAAGCCAATACTGCATACGACCACAATAAACCAAATGAATCCCTAATATTCGTCGACTTTGCATAGTGAGAGGGGACTTGCGCATTGTTCATTTACGAGTAAAATGATACAATCAATTTCAATTCTTTCTAATGCTGCGCTTACTCACTTCGCAAACGAACTGCTTGAGACCAAAATGTCGGGCCAAGTGTTCGTCGAATGCACATCGCTCGTTGGATTTGAATTCGCAATAGCCACAGTTGAAACGATACTCACCAAGATGAACTTGGGTGTGATGGCGCTGGAGACTGTACAAGAATGCGTAGGACTGGGTGCAGAATCTACATTTGTAAGGGGGGCCTGTGGTCTCACCTTCAGGACAAGTCCCGTCAGGAGGAGCAGCTCCCTCGCTGACAGCTGCTTCAGTAGCACACGTCCCCGGGGACTGAAGAGTGGATAACACATGTTGTATGATGAATGAGTGATTCAATAAGAAACACATGGACGAAGTGTTGACCGTAATACAGAGCGAACCCATCTACACGAAATGAGCTCCCACAAAATGAGTTCCCAAACGGTCTCCTCGGACGGAGGCTATCTCATCGAAAATACTGGACATAGTTGTACCCCTATGAAAAGACTGTTTAGTTCGTCCTTCAAAGCTTTTTTTGGATTAGGAGTCGATGGACAGAGCGTTTCTCAGGTGGAAGCACAGACCGCTTCCCCCATTGATTCAGATTAGCTGACGAAACACCAGACATCCATTCACCCCAAAAACTGCGCGCTGAAAGTCAACGCAATTCAACACATCAATTTCGTTAGTTAAATCAGCTTATCTCGTTCTAGTTGCGAGCAGGAATTTTGACTGGATTGAATGCAGTGGTACACCTAGCCACCAGTTGTAGTCAGCATCCCACCCCTTCTGATTTCATGCGAGTTTGCATCAAATTTTCTTGATGTCAACAAAAATCGGAAACCTAAATAACTGACGAAGGACACCATATAGCTTGCGTCCCTAACGGCTAAGGTGTGACGAACGGTTACAGTCGGGGTACATACATATGGTTTGTAAGTGCACATATTCGGGCCACGTGACACCATAACAATCGTTTTAATTGTATGTGAATAATACTAAACAAAGGGGTCCTTTCAATGCAGTTCTCGTCGTGTATGTGGAGCTAATCTGTGTCCAAAAGCACAGAAGCACTGAACAGCGGCTCCTACTACTCTGGAAATCACCTCAGGTGCGCATCTACAGAGAGACTAGGTCTCGCTACTTCTAGACTAAACCGTCCGGTCACGAGCTATGTCTGTCCGGCTGATCAGCTATGTGAATGACTCGCAGCTGAAGCGCGCCTGTCGGCTACTCACCGCAGATCGGCTCCAACCACGGAATGGAATGTTCACTGAAAGGTACAGAAATATGTTCATATTATCGATAGGCTATGAACGGTCCATAAAAAATAATTCACATGACGACAGAACTTTGCACATGGTGAGCCAAAGCTCGAGCAGAAGTCAACAGGCGATATGATGTGAATTCTGTCACCGAAAGATGAATGGCACTAAACCACCGGTGCGATTTAACCACATCGCTAATCAGCCGTTAGTCTTCAACTAATAGTCGGGAGGTTTCCAGCTCTCCGTTTTTTTACTTTTCAGTTTTGCCACATCCTATCGACAAATGGGTTCTTGCTGATGAGGCACTAGAATAAACCACATCTGTGCCGGCCAGATGGACGACCCGAATAAGCCCCCTTAATCTATCAAAATTACATGAGAACGTCAAGGATGTGGAATTTCATAGTTATTCCACGCAGTTCATTTTCCTTGAAATGAATGATTCGCTTAATTACACGAAAAATCTCAATTGTGAATCGAGGGCAAATTAAATCAGTCGGTCAAAGTGAAGGAAGCAATTGCTACTGCAAAGAGGTAGACGGGAACATCACGTTGTGTGGACATAACGCAAAAACATTTTAGATGCGCTTGAATGCTTGAGTTGATTGCGCAAACTACTCAAAACCACGGTGGATACTAGTGAAACCAAAGAACAGAGGCGAATTTGGAGGTGGCACACTGGGATTTCAATGGGTTTGAGAAGGGTGTGTTGGGAATAACACAAGACATGTTACCTACCTAAGTCATCAAGTTATCACCGGTACAAAGCGATAATAAATACGTTCTAACTCGGAAATGATCTTGTCGAGAAATGCTGTACAGTTCAGAAAAGAAAACATTCACAAATGGCATGGGTATTCCGAAATGTTAGCACTATAGGAGATGATCAACACCGAAACACATCGAACGAACTGCTCGATTGAAAGAGTAGTGCCACCAATTCCCGCATTAGCGGAGATTTCCTTCACTGCTGTTCAGCTACCCACATCTGAAAGTTGGCTTTAAGATTAGAAAACCACAACTACGAATCTCCCACAATAGTTCTTCTTTGCTGATGAAGCAGTTTATCAGTGATTTGGGGTCTATCAGCATCCAATAGCTGTCACTACGAATAATGTTGCCACCTAGAGTGCCAAGTCTGTGTGGATGTAGCTTCGCTGTACAAGACAAACATACATTCGAAATCTGCTTCCTACAAGCCAAAAATCGTCATTATCAGGCAAAACAAAAACGGCTAGGACATACACTGAATCCAGATGACACTCGCACTCGTTCCATGACACGACGAGCAGGACCACTTGTCAGCACAGGATTCAAAGCCATCAGAAAATAGCCATCAAGAAAATCTGTCAACAGTAGTTGCTTAGGCACTGCTCGAGTAAGAACGAAATCAACTGCTCATTTGAGAAGTAGCACCGAGAAATGGTGGTAATTAAGCAGACGTTTAGCCGTGGTAATGGGGTAGTTTCGCCCAAGCAAGGGCCAAATTAGATATCGGAGCAGCTCACCGGAGGCCGACAGTATGAGGCCGCAAAAAGTGAAATCAAGTGTTATGGATGGTGGGGAAATTTCGAAGTTTCATTTGAGATTTCACATAACAAGTAAGGTGAGTATACGCTGAGAGGCGTCGCACAGTTGCATCAACCTTATTGGAAATCACCAGCACTGTACAGCTTAAGAACCTTCCGATCACGATCCGCAAGGCGATTGCTTGCACCAGGACAGAAGATACCATACCTCTATCTGATGTGATGTTCAACCACTGTTCAACCAAATTTAGATCCCCACTCCCAGAATCGATTATCGTCAGCGGTAGATGAAAAATCTCAATAAACGAAGCTACCGAATGGAAACGACCCTTTTATTCAAACTTGTTCACAGTACTGGGCCATAAGGTTTTCGACCTTCCTTCCACTTCCGAACAGTTCAGCGCTCAATGCGAATAGTAGCCTAATCCAAAGCGGATAGGCATTTAATACGATAACCCTGTAGAGAGACCGGTCTCTCGATCACCACTACTTTTGTTGTCAGTCTTCCACATATGACTGACGAGCTGTTAAAACTGTAAACCGCGGATACCTTCCACGTCATTTGATAACCGATCGCTCATAGCGGGTTCCAGGGTTGTCATACGAATCAGGCCTGACTATATATACAGACATCTGGAACGGCTGACAACTAAGCACTTACGCTGAACGCTTCCCTTGTTCGGACCATGTGACGTAGTACGTGGATCACGATGGCCAACAACCGTTCATCAGTTAACTCCAGATCGATGATAAAACCTTGCCATTTTTTTGTCAGAACTGTCAAACACATGATAGCAACAATCCGTGAACATGTGCTCCGGTCCCTCCTGACAAATGTCTCACTATGTACCCATAGAGAAGGGCTCCGAGTGTGTGCTGGAACGAGTCACACACGTGCAACCGCAAAGCTGCAGGCCGACACTAAAACCAATCCTTACTACACATCATGTCTGGTGGACAACTGGTACAACATAAACAACCGATTAACCGGAAGTAAGCACACATCCGAACAAAAATATGTATACATTAAAGTGGAGCGTGGCGCGAGACCCCATGACAGATCCAATCAAGGTAGCACCACAAATTTAGACCCTGGAACATTCACCCCTCCGATCCTAAGAATATTTTGAACAATGGTGACCAAATTTGGGTCCAGGAAAAAGGCATTTCGACGCACTGCATTTTGAACACAGACGAGAAGTTCACTTGATTGTCAAAAAGCTGAAAGGGTGTTTGAATGGAAGCTTCGTGTAGGGATACGTTCTTTTGCTTCTCCTGCAGTACGAGGACGAGGTCAAAGCATTTAGAACATTTTCAAAAGTAAGTTGTCCAGGTCAATTTACTGCGTCCGACCATCGTTGGTGATCAAAATAACTGATCAAACTAACTGCTGGGACGCAATTTGGACCAACACTGTTACAACTAAATTTCCGGCAAACTTTCGGCTATCATTCATTTCGTACAGGGCGGTTCTCCCACTGAAAAGTTTGCTCTCAGTAATGTGAACAACGTTCGGTTGCATAATATTAGTGAAGTCCTACAGACTTCATTCTGGAAACACAGACACAGAGGGTGTCGGAACAAAATAAAACGGTGAATGATAGGATAAAAAATAAACGCACTATCCGATTTACAGCCACTGAATAAGGGGATCACAAACAAAATAGTCCCCTCCTTTACAAACTAAGGTGGTGTTGACGAAAGACCAGGTTGAATATCAGCTTAGTCTCCCGTTTATGATACTCTCTAACCAAATGTGCTGCGATATTCGAGGTATCGCGGTATGTCTTCTTGACGAGGCGCACCACTCATAAGGCTGTTGCTGAAAAGTTTTCTGAAACCTCATAATAAGTGCGTTCCGTCCCCCCCCCCCGGGTTTAACGAAGATCACTCATCGAACGGGACGCTGGTCATAGTGTGAATAGTCTCTTTTGGAGGGAGAAATACCTGCTTTTGGATATGGAAGCAAATAACGGTAATGCACAAATTTAGATTTTTTCATGTTAACACAATGAAGAACTATAGTACCAGGGTAGGAATAATACGGTTTACCTCTGAAAACATCTCCTGAAAAGGCACCATAAAACTGAAGTTGAGTCATAGCTTATGTCTGATCGATTAGTAATTTTCCCACCTCCACAGTTACCATGACCTAGTTCAGTAGATTTGTGTTTGCACGTTTCCAACATAGGAAGATTTTATCACGTGGCCAGAAATAAGCCGCAGTTCCAAAAGTACGAAATACGCATACATCGTACTGATTTACAACGGTGTCCGGACTCAATTTTTATGCCCGTGGACACAAGGCACAAGGGTTTATTCATGTCTACATCTCCATTAGGGAAGAACAACCATTGGAAACAAGTTTCCAGTGTAACAAGAGAACTTCTTATATAAAGCGAGAACTAATTCTACTTGAAAACGAAGAATTAATAGTTTTGGGATGGCGAAAACAGTCAACATTTATGGGTTGAGTCAGCTGTTGCAAGATCATATGTTAACAGAAAATTAAAGAACGGAACACCTCTAGGACACGTCCCCGGAACAGTTCGCACGGCCTCATAAATCCGGACACGGTGGGTCTAACGAGGTCATCGGTTTCCGTAATGACTATCTGAGGACTCCTAACCACAAAGATTGTCAGAGTTCTGATGAAATCGATTTACAGATGACTGGAATTCAAAACCAGAACGACTGGTGACCCACCAAGACCGAATTCGATTACATACTTGAGGAGAAACCAAGTACTGTGGACCATTCAAATCAGAAAACTAGATTAGCTGTAACAATGGGGAAAATGTGTGGCAATCTTTCTATATTGTATAGCTATAAACGAGCAGTTTGCGATTTTTCCGCAAATCGAGAATGTCTTTCAAAGCTTCGGAGCGAAAACATTCAAAGATAATGTGTAATGTGCACAACGTAAAAACTAAGTCGAAAACACCTGCGAACATAATATGATTACTTCTTTATGGCGCATAAAGTTCACGCTAACTTCAACTGGCATGCACTGATAAACGAAAACCGGTAGACCGCAAAAATGGCAATACAATCCCATCGTCATCATAAAAGATAGCATCAGTGTTGTCAGTGATGCTTCACTGCTGTACAACCATAAGGTTGGTCTTATCATATTTAAGACCTCAGAATGAAAAGAAGAGGAAAAGAGTGGGTGAGAGAGGAGACCTAGTACTGGCCTATGTCAAGCGTTCTGAGGTATCTACATCTCCAAGCGCTCAATCGGACAATCTGGAAAGAAACTGACGGCACGAACGCCACTGATATCGATTAACCGTCATTTCCTGCAACGTCTCCAGCCAAGCATAGGTAGGGTCACGAGGACCTCATCCTGGAATGGGTAAAACACCAACAACACCCAAACTCTTTGTGATCTCTTTCACGCCTTCCTCCAAGTCATGCGCTGTCCACCTCGCGGTTTGCGCCAGGGAGCACGGAGAACAACACTCGTCTCGGTAGACGGTGTTTCCGCATAGCCGAGCCACCGTAGTCACCGGGGCTGGATGCTTTCCGCGATTGAAGTACCTGACGCACAATCAAATACCCGTTTTATAATAACCTCGTTACTAACACGCTGACGCCATCCAAAATCAGCCACGCGTCTGAGGCATCGATGGTCAAATACCCGGAGGCGCCTCACATCATCTATCCCCAGAAACCACGTCTCGCACCCACACAACAGTACAGCCCTTACTGTATCCTGGTACACACGACCCTTAAGATTTAGTGATATGCGTATATGGGGCCACAAGGGGCGAAAATTAGCAAACGTGATTCGAGCCTTTGAGATTCTCGCACTGACTTCACCAGAAACATTTCGATCAGAGTTAATACAACTACTGAGGTATGCAAAAAAGATTTGCACAATCTCTAGTGATTCCGGTTGAATTGTAGGGGGTATATTCGGAGACAGCACGTTCTAAAGCGTGATTTTGAACTTTGAAGGTGTAAGGCGCATGCCAAAAGATGGTACGATGGTGGTCAGTCTATTCAACAGGGATTGTGCTTCGCTTTGGTCTTTAAAGAGGAGAGCGATGTCGTTCGCCTACTCCAGAATGACAAGGCTCTCATCAGCAACAATTTGAACACCGCGGTTTTGAAGAACTTCCAGCGTTCACTTCATTATTTCATCAATGATGAAGTTGGACGAGGATGGAGAGAGTGGGACAACACTTTTTGTAGAGAAGCTTTTGGAGAGTTCACCATACATTCACAGGCCCAGAAGTATGTGAATATAGGGATCGGATTGTGTTTACAAACCTCTGGGGCATACCCTGTTGAACAAGTGTAGTTAACAACACTGATCGATCAACAGAATCGAACGCACCCTTGAAGTCAAGGAATACCAAGATTGTGGGTCGTCTGTACATGCGGCGTTGCTCTAACACCTGACGGAGTGTGAAGATGTGGTCAACGCAGCCTCTACCCGGTCGAAATCCCGCTTGATTCTCACGAGTCGAAGTTTCGCGTGCCACCGTAAGACGGTGAAGAATCAGTGACACCAGAAGCCTTGTCACAACAAACGTCAAACTGACACCTCTGTGGTTAATACATTCACTGCGAGCACTACTATCCATTCACTCCGGTTGTTTGGGATAGTCTGTTTCTCCCAGATATACTCAAATAGGCTAGACAGGCACTGGCTGAGGAGCCCACCGCCAGCAGGTGAAAGGTCGTCAGAACCAGCGGCACGATGACGCTTGAGTAGATAAATACACTCGGACACTTCCGAGACTGAAGGCCACCTTTCTGTTGAGGGTAAGGATTCTGGATTGGAGGCAGCAGATGGCCAGCTGAATCGCTGTTCAAAGTACTATGCCCAGCGGTTCAAATGCTCTGCTTCGCTGCATACTAGGGAGTCATTTTGATCCCTGATTATTTCGTTGACAAGAGGTTTCCAAGCATCAGTCGAACGAACCAAGTGGAACAGCTTGCGGCATTCTTTGCGTTTTCGGTTTCTTCTGGAAAACCATAGCCATGTGAACTGCACAGCCTGCAAGCCTGTATGCGTGAAGAGAACCAGGATCACCAGCCACCTAGATACTCCAAGCCACAAAAAAGCACCGATGAGCTACCCGAAGTAAGTTTGTTCCTACTTTTACCCGACGCCCTCTCGAATCTTTGGAAAACAGACAATCGCCTTAGATCACTCGATAGAAAGGTCTGGAAACGGAGCTACCGAAGCAGGTGTGAGAAACCCTCAGAAACGAGGCCTTGTAGCGACCCAGTCACCCACACACTTGACTGTTCAGCCCACAGTCGCTCACTGGATCACTAGACGTGTCTCCTTTTCATGCCCACAACCACGTCACATCAGACGTCGATTGTCTGCACCGTCTAGTGAGCGTACCAACCACTCACGTGCTGACGCGCCCACGTACGCGGAAACGGACCTACATATAGGAAAACCGAAAACAGTCAGCGCACAGACTCGCGCGCGCGCAGGGAGCAAGGGGTCAGCCAAACACTCCAAGTCCACGGACAATTATGGAATACGTGTAGCAGCCAAACTGCGGAGGAAACACGTCCCCGATGTCCGGACTTTCACCAAGGGACTCTCACATACGATAAGTTCCATGTTGACTTGCTCCACATTTTATATTGCTCTTTATTTTGTACATGCTCCAAATCACTCCTGTAAACAACTGTCAATCACAGTTAAAAACAATTATTAGTGCATACACCTTCTGATTTGTATTATGGCTATCATCACCTGTGCACTAATAGCCTCTGTAACGAGTTCTTCATGCCACGCAGAGGGCGCCATTCCATCAGATTTACATCGACCCCGAGTGAAAACTTCAGAGACAGCGAAACCGATAACTTGAGCAAATTACAAATCGCTTGTCGGTACGAACTGTGCAGAATTTAAGCAAAAAATTTGGCATCCGCGAAACGCATAGCTCGTGGCAACTATAATGTGATGGTTCATAGATATTTTAAGGAGACGTTCTATCCCGTCACATTCCAAAAGATCTATCACAATGCTATGCGAACCTGCAGCATCGGTAATCCCCTCCGGGAAACAGAAATGTCAAAGCCTACCCATAACATAGTCAGACATGGATCCGTTTACACAGTGCCGACCGATTGAACAGGTTCGATCACAGTTAAACGCAGTTTATTTCAGTGAGGGGTATTTTTAAGACCACTGCCACGACTGAAAAATAGCGATAACTCCGTCACCACCACAAGAACGAACCGAGGAAACTTACATTACCAATGGGTAAACGAAATGGTTTTGAGTCTTGTTAAAATCCGACGGTTCTAATGCCCAATCGCTTACCCTAACGCTGGAAGTAGATGCTTCATGAACCATACAGTCATCGTCTCCTTGTCTTATGTGCACATCCAAAAGGTTCGCGCAAGTGGTATGGTGATAAGTGCGGCACTAGTAAGAATGTAACTACTCGATAACTACGTTCAATTCGGATGGAAAATTGAAACTTTTTCAGTGAAGCCTACACAACTGCTAGAGAGTGAAGTTACCATCTGATACAGAACAAACCAGAAATACAAGGACCTGACATGATGGCTCAGACTAGCCTAAACATGCTACACACCACAATCAGTTAAAATGAGATGATACCATCACAACTAAGCACTGTTCTATATTCATCTCCCTCTAGAGTGACTATCACTTGGAGCACACCACTTTTAGGTGATTCCCTGAAATATCGCTCGACAAATGTTCCCCCAAGAAAGGATCATCCATTGGAGGATGTCGTTGTTGGTCGGTCTGGTGGATAGTCCATCAAGATCAATTCCATTGGTTTGGTTACAAGGAATACATTAAAACTTCCCAAAAGGAATCACAGCAAAACGGGGCATTTGGAATGTTCAGTGGGTTCCGTTTACCGGAAATTACAGCAGAGGTGCTGTGGGTTACTTCGAATTGGTTCCTCATTGTACGGGAATTTAGTTTGAACAGGATCAGTGAATTTGATTCCCCAGCTTTTACGCTACGCTGACGCCTGAAAGATCAACAAGCTAACTTGTTTGGAAGAAGAAACGATCGAAATATCAAATAACTAGTATGATCGGCTTCTGAAACCCGGAAATTCGACAATTTCTACTTGCTTCGTGAACACTGTTGTATTCTGAAGTATAGTACGTGTGCCATGCGACCTCCAAGAGAAATGTTGCGTACGGCTATATAAGAGTCCGTTTCTTATTCATGTCTTTACAGAGAGAGCTCTGTCCTTCTAAAGAGATGATTATTGGATGGGAAGACGCCAATTTTGGTCAGTATCTTCAAATAGCCTCTACAGGATGGAAGAACTGTACTACAACCATTCTCTCTGGAAGGACAGTTTGGAAAAGGAGAGAAAGCGGTTACTTTGAAGATCTTTCCTCTGAGAGATACTCTACCGACTGACGAGGCTTCGATAAACCAGCAAGATGCGGTTTCTTCCTTGCACAGAGTAGAGGCTGTAGTAGTGTTACGGGGCTAACAAGTGACTTGGAAATAATTTTGTCACAATGTGAGCAGTCAGTTACCAACCTGGGTTGGGATACGAGAAGCTTTCATTCTGGAGAGGAGCTTCCACAGGAAGAGAACATCAGGAGCGATTTTTATTGTAAGATGTGGGCTAATCTCCAAAAAGTTTTCAAGTCACACGGAAATAGAGTACACTGGTCTCAGTTGGGAGGCTATCGCTTTTGACAGAGACTGCGGTGCCTTAAACTGAATCACTGGCAATCACTGCTGAGACGTTTTTCCATGGATAATGGAACTGATCCTCAGTATATCACTTCATAAATGTCGTAGGCACAATAGATAATGCTTGGTACAACACATCCGATGAAAAAAATTGGTGGCCTTACGCCAGTCCAACTCAGGAACGATGACGAAAGAGGACTGAACGGCGCTTCGATCTGTTCACCTACTAGCAATGCCGCTTGGAATAAAATTTTATGCAATGCAGTTACCCATACAAATATGCATCAGTGGCTTATAACTAACCAACACAAAAAAGATCTCACTTCGGTTGTCTACGCAGATGTCAGCTTCCGTATCGCTTACACAGTGCTCCCTCCCTAAGGCGACCACCTCTACTGGGTCGTTTGAGTATCCTCGATTCCCTACTCTTGAGATCAGTTAGGGTATCAACAGTTTCTATCGAACATCGGTTATACTCCTACAATCGTCAGAAAACGTATGGTAGGGGAATCCTGACAACCCCTACTAGATTCTTCCGTGAAAACCAAATTGATTTGCAAATGAGTGTATTTCTCAAAAACAGTGTAATTTGGGTTCAAGTAGACCACAAGGTTGACGGAAACTCGGGGGCTGCGCCTACCTGATGAGCCCCAAGAAGGGCGAAACCAGTCGTGGGCTGTCGAAGAAGAGTTTTCAGCAACCTTGTGAGTAGTTTCCTTTATGAAAACCTACTAGATTCTGTTAATCTTCCAATGTAACACCGAGATCGCACAAGTCGCTCTGAACTACATCATTTAGACAACCTTCAATTTTTCTTTCTTCCAGGGGTTCTGCAGATGCGTTAGGCTGGAACTACGACAGCCGGTGATACAACTTGCTGAGTATTCCGTTTCGTTGTGCGTACATTGTGATTCTTCTGCCTTAGCAGGACCCACAAGCCTAATATGCTACATTTGCGATTTACGCATTTGCAATGTAGGTAAACAAAGTGAACAACCCGATTATATCTTCCAGTAGTCATGGTCTCGATAGAGGGTGAACGGGTCCAAAAGCGTGAATGAACTCGGTTGCTGAATGTTTCATTTTCTATTGATTCTGAAAGGGATTCTGAGGGGATCAGCCGCCATGAGGATGAGTTTCCCTAGAGAAGGACACTGTGGTAAGAACTGTTGTTTTCCTCTGAGTGAATGAAAAGAGTTAAGCGTCATTTGAATTGTGGTAAAACAAGAAAAACTCGTTTCTTATTTTTACGTTTGGTTGTTCGCAAGTACCTTTTGCCGTAATGAATAACTGGGTAACAGTTTTCCGTCAAAAAAGAGTTCAAGGTACCCAGTGACGCAATCTCCTGGTGCTGTGCATGACCATCAAGGGAGAAGTGCCAAACGAGATCCCGTGACCATGAACTCTTGTCTAAATATATTGGATGTGTCAAAGTATATGTCAGAATGAAGCATTAAAATGTTCCGACAAACTGGGAACACAATAACGCGTAAAATAGGCTATAGACTATAACAACTCAGTTTGAGTGACAGGAAAGAATCACATTGTTCGGGGGGTTTGAGCGACACATTACCATGGGAACGAATAGTGAACGAACACAGCGATCGGAGTGCTTGTTAGTCAGTCAACCACAATTCCAGGGTGAATCGATTAGTGGCAGCAGATAGCAAACAAAAAGCTCTTATCCTCATATCTATAATGTATATTGAGTGACATGGGAAAGGAACAAATATGATGTATTTTAGCGAACCGGGAGAGGGAGTGGCTAAAAATAACTGATTAAAGAAGGTCGTTGTACCAGAATCCTTATTTTATCCTCAAGACTGATAAGAGGGGCAATGAAGAATACCTGACTGTTGCCTAAGAAAGAGTACCTTTTTGAAACACATTTGGCAGCCGTTGAACGACACAAGCGAACAGAAGCATTCGGTTGTACTTCCTGGATAACGCTCTCCTTCATTTTTCTACAGAATATTTATGCACGCCACACTCTTTTACCGCAACGCGCCATCCTGTATTAGGAAGACATTTTTCAAAGTACCCAAAAAAATACCTGACTTTTTGCGGAGAAAGATCCCTCTCCACTTTCCTATAAACTGTATCCACCCGAAAACTTTGACCAACATAGTACGAGCAGAACTCGCCATTTCGAAGCTGCATCTCTGTTGGAAGTGTGCCACCTGTAAGTTGGCAACGGAACTGTAACAGCTAGAACCAGTGTACCCTTAATGCGTGGTTTACAGCTTATAAACCGAAATGGCTGGTCGAAATTTTTGGCTGAGTCAGTCCGGTGCAGCTGAAAGCTCTCTGCATTATGCTCACAGTATAAGTCGATAGAGACAGTCTACAATACAGATACAATGAAAAAGAGGACCCCTGATGCACTCTGAGCCCCCGCTCTAAGGTGTGAGCATTGGCCGGCGTCCGAGGTGTAGGAAGTTTCAACCAAGTATGGTAGGTTGAAGCTGACACTTTAGAACTGGGTACATTATTTTACCAGTTGAGCATCGAGTGAGTTGTCCGAGCGGTACTATAAGAATCTAGTTCAATACAACGGTGGACACTTGACTGTAGATGTACCAGACAATTCAACTACAAGGACATCAAGTGGTATTGTTCCTGTGTGATAATGCTCAGGCCAGTTGGAAGAGCTCGCAAAACGTGTCTGTGTTTGTAGTTTATTGTGCTCTACGTTTGCATTGTTAGTAACTGAAGCCTCACTCCGTCGTTCGATCACTGTTCGCTGGAAAATCTGTCATATACTGATCACTTCAATTACCTGACGCCAGGTTTTGCGCATGGAGCTCAAAGAAGCACTTCCGAGCGTGTGCATGCAAATTTATCGATCGCCCCATTAAATGACTCCATCCCTGGTGTACATCCCCCAGAGTGCACTGCCACTTACTACTAATCTAAGGATAAATGACATGCATCTGTCGAGCATAAAGGAAACATTGCACATGAATTCGTTAACATACGTGTCCCAAACACAGTTAGAGGACAAGAACAGCTCATACACACAGTATCGCATTCCATTCAACTCCGAGATAATTGATCAAACACCGCTGTTACATGGTTTTCCCAGTTGATCACATGTCATGGCCTGTTGTGTCCCTAATTTGCTAAAAAAAAACGTCATGGGCACTATGTTACGACATTTCCATTCCAACTCATGCATTAATCGATACCGTTCTCACCAACATCAATAAAGGTACCATGTAAACAATAAATATCGTTTAGGCGACAAAAGCAATGGGACAATTGATATCCCATAACTCAACATCATCACCGCCACCAGCATCTACCATGACCTGTGAGACAAAAGCTCCTGGTTGCAAACGCGTTCTCAGTGGGCGGAAAATAGGATACGGTCGACCGAAATTTGAGTGACAGCGTGTGCTGAAGGCGGGAACGGCATCGGTTGTCGTGTTATGGGAGTGCATAAAATTTATTTGTGCCAATGGAAACGAGTGGTAACGAACAAGTCGACGAATTCGATACCCAACGATCATAGATAGCCGCCCAAAAATGGACAAAAACCGGTTTCGGTAATCAAGGAAAAGCGAGCACTTACAGACAGCCAATCAACCGGAAAACCTCTGATGCTCTTCCTTGGACCAGGAGTTCGAGGTGATTCTGTGGAGTTATTCAGAGTGTTTGCTGTGGATGAGATCATTGGGTCAGTCTCCAATTGGTCGGGTAAACCACTCGAATTCACGGATGTTGAAGGCTGTTGGTTTTGATTTGCCCGCTTAGGGTGGCGTTTGGATTGTCGTTCACGCTTGGTTCCGAGGCGGGATGCGAGCTTAACGCCTGATTGCACCATTCTGTTGCGTGATGATGCGGTAGCTTCGTCTGCGGTAGGAGACAAACCACCCAAACTTTGTGGTATGTGGCCGTGTTTGAATAAATAGTGGGCCTACAAAAAATGAAAAAATCTGTTAATGCTTCCTGCTATTATAATAACATTCAATAAAAAATACTGTTTCAAAGAAACACCAATCGCCAAGGTATCGTGCGTACAGTTCATACTATCCAGAGTACCAGCTGACAGCGGTTCCATAACCAGCTGGAGTTTTCAATTCGGAATGCAAAATTCATGCGCCACGTATGGCCATCCAGTCAACGTATAACCCTCAAATTCTCAACAGTTTCCTTCCAATGTAGTACGTTCCTAAATTTGAAGCTGAAATATGCGACCAAGTTTGAGCTGATACTCGGAGAACTTAGGGAATACCGCGTTCACAGATGGCACGAAACACCGTACAGGCCCCTTCATCAGGACAGTCGATTGAACACACATCGGGGAGCAACACAAATGCAAGGTGTGTATAGTCACACAGTGACGTTCCCCGTCAACAACAAAGTGTTATCTACCATGCCATTCACCCTGCCGGTTGAAAGGACTAGGGGTTGCGTGTATAAAATTAACTGCAGCGATTGCATTAAGGTTTACATGAGACAAACTGCCAGGGAATTGCACACCAGAACTGGTGAGCATAAAAGAAGGATAAACAAACCACCAAGGAATGCAGAATACCAAACGCTGGCCAAAGACTCAGCGATGGCGGTACATGCCTTAGACACTGGAGAATGTGGAAGTTTTAAGACGGGGCTGCGATTCACACCACAGAGGTTGACAGCCGAGGCGGTGGAAATTACTAGGCATCACAGCGTGAATAGAATCAAGGGTGTGGAACTGGCGAGCATATGGAAAGCGGTCTTAGCTAAGCCGAGTTGACACGTGACTGTGTGGTTGTCAATCCACGTAGAATCATTAGCAAAAGACCGGGGGGTGGGGGTGGTGGTGGAAATCCCAACCCGACCGAAGGTCACAGCGTCCCCCTTACACAACTATCTTAGCACTAGCTCATCAACACAGACGGACAGTCGGTTCAAACGACGTTCAAGAGGGACCATCAAATGAACCAAACCAGAAGAACTAGAGCCTAGGCTGGACCCAAACACATGTAGGTTCCCCACCGACCCAACACTTGTTCACCCACCCTAACACACAAGAATCCCTCGGCCGACATCCAACAGACATTTCGCATTGACTTAGCTGATTGGTTCTTCTTCCGCCTTAAATCTCGACCAACCTCGGAACCTAGTCACTTGGCCTGACGAAGCTTTTCTGTCAAAAGCGAAACGTTGCCCAGCAATAAATCTACCGATTTTCACCAAACTTTTTCGAAAACAAGTTAAGCTTGTATTTGAACGGAAACAGTTCATCCAGGTTAGGTCAAGGATGACATGCACATCACAGCTGTTCAAGGGGAGCAGAAGAAACAGCTTTGGTTCGGAGTAACAATCGGAGGCGTTGTGACGAAAAAGGTTTATGGAATTTTTTACAGCCAAATCCTCCGAGTACAGTTCTCAGGAAAACAGCTTTCTAACGCTGGAATGTCACAAAGACCGTTCCGAATAGTATCAAGATCATCAAAAAGTTGGATGAGTTCCCCCTCAACTGATCTTTAAGCATGTCCATCAAAGAATTGGATGGTCTTCATCTTGGAACACATGCAAAATGAGAAAATTCTCTTAGCCACAATCCAGCACGAAGTATCACGGAAGACCATTAGTTATGGGATCAGAGAGAAGAAATTGATACTCCGTAATGAAACAGATACAATCTTAGCGTTTGTGATGGGTTGGCTTCAGACTTACGCATCTTCCAGAAACGAGGAATTCACACACACACACACCACATCACGAAGGAGACACACACCACATCACATCACGAAGGAGAATATGCTGGTTCAGTGATATGTGAGCCATAATGGGCTACACTGGGTAAAAAATAAGTGATTCGTGTGTAACGACACATACTGAGCACCGTCGTGCATCTTTGCTGAGAGCAAGCTAAGACATTCTAACGTGACAGTGCTTTAATCCGGTTGGTGCAAGAACGATTGCTCCCCCGAAATACTCCGTTAGTAAACTGTCCCACATATTGGAACCCGTTCGAAAATGTGTGGGAAATGCTGGCGAGCCACGTCAACGTTGCATGATCCTGCTCTTCGGTTAAGGTTAGTAGACAAAAATGCAAAACTTATCAAAAGTACGCCAAAACGCCATCCCTTGGTTTCCAAGAATACAAAGCTCACATACATTGGAATAACTCTATTTTGTGCTTATTTAGCACTTTGTCCCTTCCCAACAGAAAGCATGATTGGTGAAACACACCTATTTGCACACCAATTTAGTTTCAATGGAAGACCCAGCTGAAGCCCAGATGATATCCTTCAACTGGACGTGCTGCACAAAGACCACCCATGTTTCAGTTGCAACATCGTTCGAATAATCCAGTACACTGCTGAAAGGTTTTCAACAACCATACGGGTAGCGTGTCCCATGGAGACAAAATAACATGACACTTCATCAGTTTTGTCTGGATCGAGTCAAAAATTCATGCGGCTACAGCAATAGGTGTGTTGTATGACGCGTTCTGGGAACCTCAATATCCTGTAAGTTTAGGCGGAGTGTAGAGAAAAATCATTCGGTTGTAGCACCCTTTCGGTCCCTAGCTGTCATGCCACACGAAGGAGGCACGAGGGCTGGGATACTGCCGGGTTGCCCAAGCCTAGACAGGGGAAGTCGAGAGGCAGAGGTCGGATTCGAACCAACGGACCTTCGGTCAGTAAATTCACGCTCTAACCACTTGGGTCATCCCGCCCCAGGCGGAGTGCAGGATGAATAGGTGATCGGAATAGTGTTTCCACAACTATGAAGCCTAAATGATGGGACTATTGTGGAAACCACAGTAACCGTTCAGACCGTTGGGAACATAGTTAGATGTAGGGTCAAACAAGAAATATGTTGGTTCGACTTTAGAACTAGTACCGGCGAAACAACTGTCGAACAACTGCCCACCCCCCCCCACCTCCTTCTCTTAGCGCATAAGAAAATGTACCAGATAGATGGCGTAGTGTAGTTTATTGGCTAAAGCATGATTCGACTTTAGAGTACCGGCGAAACAACTGTCGAACAACTGCCCACCCCCCCCCACCTCCTTCTCTTAGCGCATAAGAAAATGTACCAGATAGATGGCGTAGTGTAGTTTATTGGCTAAAGCATGATTACATAAAAAGTTGTGATGAGTGGTATTGCCACGACTAATTTGACGAGTGAACTAAAGAGGGAGATTGCGGTAGACACATGCCCATCCAAGACAGGAAGCATATCTAGTCCTTACAGGAAGCAAAAATTTAAAAGGAACTCCCTCCACTGTCAGACACTGCCACAATTTCCGAGGGTCAACGGAGTTAAAAGCAAACCGGAGGTAGAGAACGACGATCATTGTTGGTCGTCGGAAGGATGGCGCAGCTCAACTACGTGTATTGTCGCAAAGTAAATATGTGGTCGCTACAACCACGGCCAGATTGAAACTCATTTCGGTTCTCGCGAATGTGATTCTCCAGATGGTGGACGAACCTTTGTAGGGATTGTACCAGACAGCAATCTGGAAGCTATGACCATTAGACTGGCTGTGGTTTCGACCGACGTTCTTGCAACCTCTTTGTATATGGAAATCAATGTGGAGGCGCCCCATTCTGTTAGTATTCTGTCTTCATTCGAGGTAGTTTTGAGTAAAGTCGTCAGGTCAGCCACACAAGAAGACTGCAGTATGATTACCACCTGGGCCAGATGCCTAGTTCGGTTGAATCAATTCAATTGCTTGCTGGATTGTCCTGTCGATGGCGAAATGGTGTCGACCGTTCCACTCAGGTTCATTCGGTCCTCCCAGAACTATACTCAGTAGGAGCCAGCTGAACTGCCCTTCAAAGTGATCAGCCCACCGTTCGAGACGATATTTCTGTGAAAGAAGTGAGGTCACAACCTTTTCGGAGATCGTTTCACTAAAGCCGCGGAATAGATGATCGGATTAGTTAGGATGCGTGTTTTTTCGTTTCTTGTTGGAAACGTCCCCGTTTCTCAGGCCGTCGCTATTCACTAGTACTCTGTGTCAGTCCCTAGGCTCCTGGTCATTCTGAATTAGGTGGATATGCAAGCCACCGTGTGTCGCTGGTATGGGTCTCCTGACATCAATGAGCGCTGCTGATCGTGATGATATCCAGTATTCATCGGAGTACGACCTCAGGTAGACGGTCTCGAAGACTGTAAAAATGGCGTTTCACATATTCTCAGTCGTCATCCAAAGCATTGTTATCGTTGTCGCCGTCGAGTTTTGGAAGCTTTTCAGCCAACCCAACTCCATGCCGTTGGGCTATAGAGACATGTAAGTTGTGAACAGAATGGTCTTGAATCAACAGGCACATTGCGGGACGAAAGCGAATGGATACGCATGCACGCAAAATGCCACGATCAGAGTCAGGTGGTGTGCTCATAGAATGAATGAGATTCTCGAATAAAACTCTCCACTGGTAGCTGATCGCCACTTCACCCAAATGAGCCCACTTCTGGTTTGCAGTTCGTGGCCTCCATGTAACACGGCATAAACGCTCGTGTTGGCTAGGAACACATGACAGCCAATGGATAAGTGAAGAAGTCGCCCTCCATTACCTGCACCGAATCGGCCGCCAAGACGGACTACCTGTGAACTTGGTACCTCGGTACAATCCCTAAGCTTGCACTTCTCTCTGTCCGAAGCAATCGTGATACATCTCGAAAGCTGCCTTTCTCAGTCCCCCAGTTGCTATCCGTCGGAACGTATGCGGACACTGTAAACCAACACCATTTACCACGCCCAGACCTCAAATCAGTCAGACAACCGAGCAGCGCAAAGATGAGGATTTACTGAAATTCTGTTCCATAAACGAGAGTCGACCCTGGAGCCAAGCATAAGTCCCACGCCGTGGACATCAAAAGCCATTGCATCAGGACTGCCAGACACCTGAAGAGTAAATTGTGACCCATCAGTCTGACTCACGTGACTGCAGGGAGCTGGTCTGGCCCGAGGGTGCAGAAAGTAAATACATACCGGATTCTTGATGCTGATACCATCAACAAATGAGTTTGGAGTCGCATCGGGTTCATGGTAAGGTTTACCTGTTTTTCTACCATAATGAATAACTAGCGAGAGGTTTTGGACAACTGTTGGACGATGCGAGTGTGTTATTTTTAGGGCCAACCTTTTCCAAGCCATTCTTCCACAATCGAAGGCAGTATCGCTACTTACACAGGTAGCGAAAGAAGTATGGACATACTGACCCCCTGAAGTAGATACTTTATTGCCTTCACACTCCTACCAGAGAACAGTACGACTTTACGTCCAGACCGTCACACAATATGGCTTTCCGCAGAACGGGGACTCGCTGTTCTTTGTCGGTTGCTCCTTTCTGACCTTCTTGGTGTAATTGATCCCAAGTGAACTGAATTACGGAGAGATCATTGCAGCAATACCGCTCGACCACCACAAGAAATCAGCGGATTTCTTTAGGTACCCGAGGAAATCCCGAGATTATTACGTGTAATTTTCGGTAACCCTAAATTCGGTCCATCACGCAAGCCAGTGCGAAAATTGTTTCATTTATTGATAGTGCGAGATTTCTGCGAATTCTCAATTGATATTTCGTCCTGTAAGTAAAGCAAATCTATGTTGAAAAACTCAGTAGCACCGTGCGCTGTTTCGTCCTTGTTGAGTATCACCGGTGGTGAACATGTCAACGGTAGGATGAAATCTCTGTTGAATATTACCAGATCTCCTCGCATCGCCATGTCCCAATAAGCAGCTCAGATGGAGAATAATTTCACTAGACATGCGAAACTTCCTTTTCGTAAGTCGTCACTGGTGGGGCCAATCAACAGGTGACCACGTGATATGGTTTCCGTAGTTGGGGGGTGAGTAGCGCTACGTTCTGTCTAGGTGAGAGTTAATCGCGCTACTGATTAGCCAAACGGCTAATTGTTTAACCACTGGCCAGAAGACCATGGGTTCGTGAGATAGGCAATGCTGGTGATTCCCAGCAAAGATTAAAGAGCTGTACAGTGCTTCCCGGTTTTTCAGTACAGACTAAATGAAATCCCTTTTGAATCACTGTATACTCATGCAGATAAACAAAACAAAACTACTTGGATCTACCGTTGGGACTAGATCCACCGAAAACTGTTGAAAGTGGACGAGGGAATTACAGTACATTAATCGGGGGTTAAATGATGTAATAGAACATACCCTGAGGCGAGAAGCCACACGAAAAGTGGCAGAACAGCATTTACACGCGAATCGACCGATCATCGTTCCGTAGCTTCTGTTATATGGGTTGTCGTATCGGCTCCCACGTAAATATGGGGAATCACGAGTGGTGCTGACGACAGGAGCGCGTTTTCGGTGCAGTCTCAATCGCTTCGAAAGTGACATGTTTCCCGAATAACCAGGATATGATCGCCAACAGTTTGTCCCAGTCGTGAACCCTGTGGAGCATGGAGCAATGAAATCATTACTGGGCACGGCTGCCGGTGTATCTGTCGCGTCGTCTGTCACGGAGTCCTAGGGAAAATGAGGGGATTGAGAAGTTCAAATTCTGATACTACTTACAATCGAACAAGTAAGCAAATTTTAACGCACCTAGTTCACGAGTAAGGCCTCACCCGAGGTATTTCAACAACGATTCAATAAGTAACGTAGCGGCTTAATCAAAGCACTCCTGTCGAATCCATTTTAGTACGTAAAGCCTACACCAACTTGGCCATGGTCTCACAGAGTTTAAGGCTCAATCAGCTCGAGATAAGTGGAATATATTGACGTACGGCAGTGAAGCACCGGTGTTGGACACTGATGTCACGCTGTCGATGATGATTGATGTAGATTTAGGAGTGTGTCAAAACAGTTCCAAAAGCAGACTGCAGTGAAGTAGTGGCGCAGAATGCCAATTGGGCAAAAAAGCAGGCCTAATGACAAATGAAAATATTATCATGCAGGACAAGAGTGTGAAAGACAATACTAAATGAGCCGAAATAAAATTCTCAAAACGTCTGGTGAGAAATTTCTTGCTCAAACAAGCGATACACAACCGCGTCCCATACAACCACATAGAAAATCTAAAAGGAGTATTGTCTTCAACCGATGAGTAACTGCCCGATTGCTGTCAATAACTAGAGGATTGAAACGTTGAAATAACTTGTGCATTCAGTGCGGCGATGATAATGCCTTGGTGACCAAGACTCTGGTAAACGCTCCTCGATGTTCAGGGCACAGCACAGCTGGTGAAGCGAAAACAGAAGTACGCCAAGTTTATGTGCTTCAGTGTGCCTGAAGAAGCACCAAGTCCACGCGCAGTGCACACCAACACGGAGAGCACCAAACATCAATGAACTTAGAGTTAAACTTCAAATTATTTTGGACTGTGCAATGGAACGTCCGTGCGCTGTCGTACCTTACCTTCGAGAACCTCAGTGTAGCAACTCAAAACCCGTTGAGGTACTGACTGGAACTGAAGCACAGAGTGGTCACGTGTTGACTAGACTACAGGTGTGTGTCACTTCACTGTCAGAGATAGTCAGCTTCGACAAGGTGTCGGGATTCGGGAAACAAGGAGGCGTAAAAGGTTAATTTCTGAGGCACTCAAAGTGATATGTCATAGGGAAGACGGATGCAAAGGACAAGGTATAGGGAGCAACACGAACAGACCAGAGATCAACTTGCTTCGAAGTGATCCGACAGTGTAGAGCTCAGTGTCACGGAAGACGTACGTTATTTTCAGTTCGAAATATCAAAATCTACAGGGGATCGGTTTAAAACTACCCACCGGACGTGGACTAGAGGTGCAACTTGACGAGTGTGCGTGTAACAACGACGCACTTTGGGCTGCAGACAATCTCTTTGCGCGCGACCGAAAGAAACGCTTGCGACGTTTGTTGGACTTCGCGCAGTGATCCTTCGGTTGGGCCTGAAACTGAGTCATCAATCGCTGAAGTGTGGACCGGAGGGTCTCCACTGACTGCGGATGAGAGAACTCGTCCTCGAAATTCGTATCGAAACGCTGGGCAACGAAAAAAAGATGTAACAAGGAATATGAATGACGACCCCTAAGTAGGGGGACTACACATCACAGATGCAAAGCAGTACGAAGAAATGATTGTTCGACCAAAGGGAGGTCATGACAACGGAAAAGTCAGCTAGACTAAACTTCTCAAATCGAAAATAATATGGTAAGCATTGAACGCTGTAGATTATCGAAAAACGGTGGACCTAAATTGGAATGAACAGGCATCTCCTGTCCACACACCCAACAGTGACCAACAAAAGAGGAGAAAGCTCACAAAGAGCGGTAGACACTCGTTCTGTGTAAGGAACTCCCATCTAAGTGACTAAACAGTTTTCACCATTCCAGAGCATGTCGCATATGCATACGGAATTATGCTCTGTTAACGTTACATACTCCACCTGTGCAGTCTCCACGATCAGCATGCTGGTAAGCCCCGTCAGTGATACAAGCTAAAGTATTCCATTTCTGGGCAACCCATTTAACATCTAAAAGGCATTACTGCGTTAATTGAGATTCCGCCGAATAACTTGTTAAAAAAACGGTGTGACAAACTGAGAAACTGAGCCAGTAAAGGTTAAGTGAATTGTCAGTTGACGAACTGAAAAGGAATCGAGTGGTTCATAGCGCCAATTTCCTGTCAGTCATATGAATAAATAAAACCTGCTAGGCCAGCCCGAAATAACAGATCGAAAATTTGCTCGTCTCCTAAGCAGGTCACGAAGGGGATAAACTGAAAATATGGGGGGTATGCAGGTTCCACGAAATATGCGGCTTTCAGTGTGGTTAAAAGACCCGTGCAGGTGAGCTCTCCACCACTTTGTTAGATGGTAACTGAAGACCTTCGTACGAATCTATCGGTAAATGGCTCACATTGGAGGGGGCGTGCATTCCAGGGCCATTGTCGGTTACCCAGAAAAACTAGGAATGATGGTCATGTATTAAAACAATCCGCTAAACCCGTACAATAATACCGAAATAGATTACCTTGTGTTTGTTCCAGCGAGGGCGAACAGCATTTGATAAGATCTGTGTGGAGTCAGAGGGATGTTCGGATTCTTTGTGACTGAAATATTAGTTAAAAATGACAAACTTGTAAGGAAGATGTTCTCACTTTCACAGCATACTGATTACAGTAGTCTGTCTAGATGCCGGAAATCAGTACCATCTGGAGAGTTCTACTGTTTCTGGTTTACCTCAACTACACATCCGCTAGTTGTGCGCAACCCGTAGGAGTTAATCCAGTGCACTAGTTGACAGTTGATTATATAGTTGGCTCCGTCCTATTTAGATGGCAAGCATCTAGGAATACAGTGTGAAAAATTTACCAATTCGCATCAACACCTATGAACCGAAATTACTGGGAAATGAAGTTAATGATATAAAGTGGACTAGAGCCCATGGCAGCGCTTCTTAAGCTAAATAGATCACAATGCATGAAAAGACAGTGCCACCAATCAGTACAGTATTACAGTTTCACCTCTATGGTACGACCATCATACAAAATCACCCCACCTTGTCCCATGAAGTGTATTTCAATCGTATAGTCTCTCAGGGAACAGACTGCAAAGCGCAGCAGGCAATGTGTGCTCGGTCCCTGGGGTTGGTCCTTCCAGAGGTAGACGGCTGTGTAAGCGTACTGCATACTTGTTCTGTGCCAGGGACCCCAATCTAAACTGCGTTCAATCAGGCCTGAATCTGAAGCTCAACAAGTAGAACGGTAGCTCCAAATATAAGTTTGCACGGTGCCAGATACTGAAATGCTTATTGGAATGGGAGGACAGCACACTTTCGTATTAGAATTATCACGACAAAACCACCGTAAAGCCAATCGGTAGGCAATTCGGTCTGAATCGATATTCAACTGATCGGATTGTTGGCCACAAGAACCAAACTCGCTTCAAACTACTTCAGCATTTTTGCGACCATAATAAACATTAATGAGTTCATAGATCCATGGGCTTAACTAAAATCGGTGTTTTGAAAAGCGGATAAATGAGAATACTAACTCCACCAAGCAAATTAGGATAATTCAAACGAAGGAGACATTCTTCCAAAGCTTCCTGGTTTTTCTTAGTAGTTTTATGCAACAATCAAGTGGTGTAAAATCACAGACGATTATTCCAATATTCATGGGTTGAACAACTCAATACGAAAATAAGAACTAGAAAATGTCGTGCAAAGAGCCACATATCAGGAATCTTTGTCCTCGTCTCCGATGAGACATCAAAGTAGGGAGACATCTCAAAGAAACGTTTTTCACTATGGAAATCGTCCTGAAGACGGAATATTGCCAAGGAAATTGCACCACCCACTAAGAGAGTAGAAGACTTACATACGGGTGGATTTCCCATCTTGATATTCCAAACCCATAAGCATCCGCACCTCAGCTAATAGGTCATGGAAATTAGTTTTGTAGACTACAAACTGGCCTCCACATCCTTAGGCGACATAAGTGAGGACGTCGCAAGGAGAACCTGATGTCACCCATTTTTCGACCTTGTAGGCTTATCACTGTTCCTGAGATCAATCCATCAGTAAATAAAATCGTGAACCTTGTACAGTAAACAAGCAATAAAATTGCCATCCTCGAACCAGAATTTCAACCGAAAGGAAGGTGTCATATATTGTGAGTTACAAAAACCAATTATCAACATTTGGAGATGGTGTCAAACAACAAACACCTGGTAAAACCGTGAGTAGGTTGCTCAACACGCTACGACCAGTGAGCAAACCAAGGTGCGAAAGGTAGCGCTGAAAACTGGATTGTCCACCAAAACTTACGTCTGAGAGATAGAAGATGCGTTACTGGCTTCTGACGGGTAGTCGTACGTATGATTGATTGCCCAGACTTCATTGCAGAATACACTCATACTCTGGAATAGCACCAGAGATTGAGGTGATACATGGAATTAGTGGCTCTTACCTTAGTAAGAGTGATTCAGGGCCGAAGTCATTAGCATTAGACTGAGTTCGATAACTTACAGCACCGTGGCTGATAGCGTAATACATCCTGGGTAGAATAATTAACACAATGAACAGGACGATATGTTTTACAATTTCGAAGGGAATGTTCTTCGTATAGACGTAATACAGTGCTCGGAACGTTGCTGAAAGTTCTTCGATAGCCGACGACTAGTTACGCCCTTCTTGGAGTTCATTAGGTAGGTACATTCCCTGAGTTTCCGTCAAATTTATGTTCTACTAGAACCCAAATTGCACGAAATAAGCGAAATACATTCATTTCTTTTGACGGGAGACTCGGCTGAAACCCAGCTGAATTTCTCATTTATTATGTTTTAATCCACTGGATGTGCTTTCCCACTTTCCCGTGACGAAAACTGTAGCAGCTAGAACCAATGTGCCTATGGCACACGGTTTATAGTTGATAAATTAAACTGACTGAATTGATACAATGTATAGTGTTGACGGAAACTCGGGGACTGAGCCTGCCTCATGAGCCTCAAGAAGGGCGAAACCGGTCGTGGGCTGTCGAAGAGTTTTCAGCAACCTTATGAGTAATGAGTTACGTCTGAGCAATCCGTGGCAATACTGGCCTTTCGTGCCAAACGACACATGAAGCGACTTGGCGCAGCACATTCAGTTGCTTAGGAACGCCATAAACGATAGATTCAACTGGGTTCTAGGCGAGTCTCCTTCAAAAACCCGATTGGCACGCAAATCAGCGTATAGGTCCAATATTCTTCTTACTGGTATAGGTAAGCGACGAATTATTTGGCTGTAGTTCCTTACCAAAGGATACCTGTCATACAAACCGTAAGCACGAGACTTGAACGGATGACCGTAGTTCGTAAAGCATTTCGTTATTTTCGACTTACCGGAAAGCTCTAACTCTGGTGATCGAAAACCCCAGAGCTGACGCATTAGCACAATGTTTCGCGTAACTGCAACTCACAAACGGGAAGCAGGGTGGATGCAGAAAAACGCTCGAACTTACCGACGAAAACTGTGGTAGTTGGTAAACAACGCCGTTGATTTGAAACACAACCCACAACGTCGTTTGAGAAAGACACCATCGGGTGGATAGTCCAGGTGACTCGAGTTCTGTAGTATCGCCCGCCGACGACTGGTCGCTACTGTAGAACCATCCACGACGGCCTGACATGGAAGATTCAACCGACCCCAATCAAAACACTCATGAGCTAAAAGCAGACTGTGGTTGGCGAACACACCCTGACAGCGCCAACAAACTGGTGCGATTGGTGTCACATGTGACTCGTACAAATGCTCTTCCATAAGTGGCCAAGTATTGAACTCCTCCCGACAGATCGGACAGTATAGGAGGGAAACACGGTTCGTTTGCGGCTGTGGTGTTTCATTTGTCGGCGAATGTTCAGACTGCAAGAGCAATGTTGGGGATGTGAAAGAATGAACGGAAGGATGTCAAGTAGTAGTCGTCGAGTTTCGAGAGGCCATCTGAGAGAACCTATCAAAAGTAGAAGTGATCTCTTTGAGTGGAGCAGTGAAAAAATTCTCAAAAATGCTATTTTCCATGCAGTCGATGGTATACCATTCCTCCAAAACGGCTTACTGTACACTATCTGCAAACAAGTGTTCCCTAACGAATAGTCCAGGTTTTTTCGTCTTGACGTGCTTCCGTCATCCGTCCATCTCAACAGTTATCACACCATCGATTTTGCCAGGCTGACCTTGCTTGCCGTCAGTTCATGGTGGAAATTCTTTGATGTATCCAAACTGGTTTCCCGTTCCACAAAAACCGCTAGCAGAGGCGCCCTAGAAGTTGCAAATTAGTAATGTTCCACGTTTTTACAGTAAATACGTAGCCAGATCCCGAACCGTTCAGCAGTGAGAGGCCTTCCTCCATTGGAATTCACCAGTGCGACGTTGACAGACAAACGGTCTCGTATGGCTGAACTTTTTGCTAAGATCCACTACGGTCCAAAGCAATCGTTGCCTAGTATTTGTCAGACTCCTGGTCCGCATTGGCATCCACAAGTAGTCATGTTGTTCTGGTTTACGCTCTGCTCAAAGATGTTGCGAAAATTCCATTTACTCCCCAAAGTCGGTCACGGCTTTCCATCAGAAAACAATTAAATGATAACACGGCTGAGTTGTCGGAGCTATGTTGTCCTGTGCGCTTTCATGCCATCATGCATTTTCTAAAACGTTCAACAAACTCAAAATAAATATTTAGGCACCGTACCAATGGTACAATGGAAATAATATCTGTACGGTCCACTGGCAGCGCACTTTGGTAAAGATGAAACAGCCTCAGCGGTCCTACGATTCCGTCATCGACTAGTTCCACTGGTACCCTAATATGCTATTATCAAGCGTACCCAGTGCCTTTGACCATTGTGCTATAGATCTGTTCTTGAGGACTTGTAGCCAAGCCACAAATCGCGATGATTCACTCGACTCAATCATGTCCCTAAACATGTGGTCAGCCTTCAAACAGAATAACGTTAGCCACAACAGTATACCCAGTCCTTCTAGATGAGATCGGGAGAAGGCTCTGGTCTTACATGTGCTTCACCAACTCATTGCAAACGAGGTTACCTACCACTCAAACTATTTCGCTAGAAGACGCCAAACCTGTTTTTGCCTTGGCCTTCAGGACATACAACGGGGGACCCCAAACTTCCATTCGCACATCAGATTGAAGGGACTGATGGATATCTAGCTCTAATGGGGGTAGTTCGCTGAAGTTTTTGCTGCAAAAGTGGTACGTGGACCGAGCTGAAAGCTCCTCTTTCAATGGTTCTAAATGTTTATATAAGTTTTGAAGGATCATCCCACACTGGCCTTTTTTGAGAGTTGGTATCACCAGAGAAGGATAATTCCCCATGGTATTGGATGGTTCCAAGAACGACTATTTCGCAGTGGTCGCAGTCAGAAACAAAGAATCAAAACAGTCAATCAGAAAAGAGCCGATAAATCTATTAGAGATCAGCCACAAGTTGCCAAATACAACTAGTTCCCGAGACCAAAGGCTGATGAGGTTATTTAGGAGGCTGTCAAAATACCCATTTCGTGGACTTCAGAGTCACTAGCCAGACTTTTCCTGCCCCAAAACTATTGGTCTACCTTGCCAACTAACTCATACCTCTTCATAATCCCAGAATTACAAAGCCTCGAATATATATATATATATATATATATATATA
>NW_008751664.1:2791132-2799652 GCF_000715545.1 Opisthorchis viverrini
GACAGTATATATATATATATATATATATATATATATATATATATATATAATGCACTCCGGAAACCGAACCCTCGGTCGCGGGTGACTAGGCCATTAGGACGCACGTACCGAACCACTACATCAGCGCAGCCACCATTGTAGCACTCAGGAAATTGTGGTGAATCAGCTGTACGCCGACATTCTGGATACATTGTTTCGGAGGAACAGTGTGGATCCCGTGTCGGACAGAACACCAATTACTTAACCTTCTTCGTGAAACAAATATAGAAGTGCTTCACAAAAACCCTCGTATTGCCGAACAGAGAGGCACTGTGGATTGATATTGGAAAGACGAACAAACAAACAAGCCCGTCAACCTTGACAAACGTTGTTGTCCCTGAATAAAAGCCAATATCCGAACTTGTGAGACTACAACTAAAGATTCGAACATTGACACATGGGTGAAACAAGATATTCAGCTTGTATCTACCTGCAATATGCTCAGAGGAGTTTTTTAGCCCATACGTTTTGTCTGTTGAGTGTAGTCTGGGCGGTCGATTATTCCATTTAAAAGGCCTTCTGGAGAAGTGACTCCGAGGACTTACGTCGTTTTTTTGCTGACAATTCTGAAGTACAATCTGAAGCATAATGCAGCTCCTGATGGCAATGTTTGCGTACGTCACCTCAATATTCCTCCTATTTATTTATGTTTTTTATTGCATATCGATTATTTGTATTTCTGTTTTGTTTTTTATTTCTCATTTTTTACATTCTCTACTTTTTTATTTGTTCATTTATCTTGGTCATTTCATTTTTTTCTAAAACTTCCGTCTCCTACTGATCTCTTCTTCCTGCGAGCACCAAAATTTGTCGAATAAATGAACGAATGGTTGTGTAACAGACTTCTGCTACTCTGACTAGCGACCAAATGGTCGACAAGGGAATTGGCTAGTGAATATCAGCGATAATGTCGGTATTTTTGAAAATCCAAGAACGTTTCCGCGGGTGGACACAAAAAACACGATGTACAGTGCTACTATTTTGTCTACACTTTCACGTGGTGTGTCCGTGTCATACACGAATTTTCGGTTGAATTCATTTGCAGTATCTGTGGAGCAGTTTGCACATACACGGGTTAGACAGGATACCGAATGGTCGAGTTCTTCACATGACGCAGAAAAATATACGGGATCGAGAGCATCTTGATTCATAACCACCTAGAGCGTGGATCAACAACTACAATAATGACAACTGAAGAAGGATATTTGACGCCGAGGAGAACTGAAGCTACGATATCGAAACAGAGGTGAGGTGAGTATTGGAAACATAAATTTCCATTATCTATCACGGGGAAATCTGGCGCCATATAGACACCTGGAGAAAGGTCACGCATTCAGTTGTGACATATTCCGATAAGTAACGTGTTTCTACATCTGTTAGCGATCTATTAGCAAGCGCAGATGTTGCTACCAAAACCGATGTAGGACGAACGGAGTCATCAGTCCTACCTAGTGGGCCTACAAGTGGAGAATTACTAATAGGGTGGAGGGAGGTGGAAAAAAGTGCGTCGAGAAGAAAGAAGGGATGCGTCTGCAGTGGCATGTTTTCGCTTACTCGCCCTGCTGTATACAGTAAATAAGGAAACCCGACTAATGGCACCACACGACAGACTATGTCATAAGATTATTTGTAAGTGTGCAATTCATGTTTGTACGTGGACTGAGATACGTCAGGGCGCCCACACCTGGACAAGAAGACAATTAGGGTTCTTTGACTCAAAAGCCTAACCGCAAGGCAATGGCGGGAAATGCAGGCACATTGTGGGACACGTCACCATACGTGCTCCAACTCTCAAAATAGAGGACCGTGGGACTCTGTTGGTAAGAGACTGCGAGTGTCTCACTGACACACCCAGTATCGCTCGTAGAGGCATATAAACCGTCACGCCACGGCAAGATCCAGTCTCTTGGTGGCGAAGCGACTCACTTGGAAGGTAAGAAGACCGGTAAGCCTGTGGGTGCATTTGCATGGGCGAAATCGGACCCGTACCGCCTGCTCAACCAAGAAAACCGAAATAGGTAGTTACCAGTGGAGGTAATTTGATAATGCTGTGTGGGTTGAACAGGGCAGTATACTTGCATTGAAAAGAATTGACGAATGACACCAGTACCTCACTGTTTTATATGGTGCAAATGCAAGTGCGATTCGGTCATGTCTAAGCTGGTTGATGTTTGTCAACATGCCTCTACGAGTTGCTTACCTGCTCATACTCCTTTGGTTTCTCAACGACACGCGCAGCGCCTAGTGGTACAACAGCCGTTGGCGGGCAGATTCGTATCGGGTTTCAGTCAAATATTGGGCACTCTAGTGTACATATACCCCCAGGCACGTTGTCCCAGGCCTCCATGTAAGCACGACTGCCTATGAACACTACAGCTCCCCAATTTCGAAGTAGGGTCAGGGTCAGCACAACAAGATCGGAAGCGCCGCAGTTGATTACTAAGTCGAAACAAACAGGATTTTCAGCTTTCCAAGAAGCTATTATGAGCCACGCCAGCATATAAAAGTCCCTTGCTAAAACTCTTGACTACAGCTGAATTCATCGCAAATCAGTCGCACAATCCGGTTGGTTGCAAACACAATACTATTCTCCCATAAGCTCGGACTACCCTAACCAAACTGGGACAATATCTGGCAAGCCGAACCGACAGCGCGACGGTTGGTCAAGTGGGTCCGGATTTCTCCAACCAGGTTACACACATACTAGTGTCTGACCATACGCCGGCTACGATCAGACAAAAGCGACAACCTCTGGCCATTGTATTATGACATTTCTACTGTACGGAATAGGTAACTGAAATTGCCTGAGGATGATTTTGCCAAAGCAACCACTATGTTGCCGGAAAGCATGCTGCACACCGAACACAATAGAAAAATAGCTACGGAGAAACAATGTGAGGAGTTCTCGTGGATATAATTAGTACTTGCCATTTCACAGGCTAGTTTATGGTTATGTTTCGAGTCGTGAAAAACAGAGCCAAAGATTTGATAAAAGGCACTCTTATTGTCCGATGTCATCATGATTTCACCATCGCTAATTGTCAGTCTTTAAGAAGTAAAATGTGACGTTACAAGTAGGATAAATCATACCGTTCGTAGAGAGCAGTTTCCTCAGTCTCCTTAAGGAGGATCCTAAGATTCTAAGATCAAAGTCACAACTTACTGAGACATCCGTTGATTTATTCGTTTGAACGCCCTCCTCTGGAACGTTGACGCTCTTATCCAGTGTTTGGGCTGGACAGTGGAAGCTGTACATATCTGGTGCGTAATTCGCACTGTTGTCCACTAAAGACAATGTGTTACCCGAAGGATTTGGAAGGATTCCCTGAGATGACGCAGGAATAACCTCTTCCTTGGATCCAGTCTCTTCGGAAGACTGGGTTAATTGCTGATCGGAAGTTTCTCCATCGGAAAAATTCGGTGGTAAGAAACATTTGAAGAAAACGAGAAGACTGTTTTTCTCGGAGGGAGAAAGCGTGTTTAATCGTTCAAATATCCCAGACAGCTGTAACAGTAAGGGAATAATTGTCCACCAAAATGAAAACATACTTCTTTCTTTATGGATTCGGCTGCCATTACGTTAGGCCAATAACCCGAATCCACTAAAAATGCCGAAAGGCTGAAATGGAAAAAAACAGTCCGTGCATTCGGTAGTATGGAAAATTTCAGGATAAACAACACAATTGTCGTATTCCGTTAAGCTTGTAATTCTGTCTCTATCAGGACTAGGAAGGACCATGCTTAATTGTCGCAGGTGTATGCAACTGGGTGAGTGTGTATTCCGCCTCGGATGGCTACCGGGTACCAAGTGAAAGTGGCAAAATTTCCTCGAACATTTTTAGCAAGCAGACATCCCAAAAAGGACAGTTCTACACACAGCGTTTAGAGCACTTAAACCCATGGTGAGTATAATAGTTGGCATTCGAACTGTGGATTAGCACCAGAATGTGCTGTAAAGTAACTGTGGGAATACCCCCTCAATAACGGACGCCCAAGGAAGGGAATGAAAATGTTCCCAACCGTGAGGTGTCACTTCTTCAGAGATTTTGCGAATATCGTTTAGTCTGCTACCCGTTGGTTCAAGATACAGTAGTTGCGCTAACTGGGAATAAAAAGTGACGAAAAGGCAGACGTGCATTGGACGATTAAGCTGAATGAAGTTACGTCGGTCCACTTTACTCAGAAGAATGGGGACGACTACGTGTTTAGGGCGACAGGTGAAAATCACACGCTCAACCGGCTGCGTACGTCAGTGACGTCTATCACTAACGCTACTCGTTCGTGAACCCCTACATGTAATAAGTGTAGTGGTTGGAACTCAAAATTAGCTTCTGAGCCATTCACTGACCATCTTCGGACCGTCTCAACTCAACATGGGATAAGGTAAAGGGAGCTCTGTGAATTAGAAGGTCCTCTCATGCATAAATACGTATCTTAACCAGTGCAGACCAAGGATTGTGACTGGCACGCTTTCTAAAAACCTCAGCATTGCTGATCCGAGGTATACTTTTGATGACCCCAGTGGTCAAATACTGAGTTTTTTTGTGCATTTGGTACTTACTGGACATTTTCTGAGCGTACAACCCCGCAAATCCTATCAGTAACAGGCAAGCTGGCGACGGTGACACGGATGTCGGTTAGTGAAAACCTCGCTGGTCTTTCTGGTTCGCCTTTCACCGGGATGTACGCGGCTGCCTATATTAATCCGCTCATTTGCAAGCATTAGGTTCGAGTTTGCCCCACCTATTCTTGCAGCAGCACTTTACACTCTCTGAGAGCGTGGAGCAGAATTATTCACACTCTTTAATGTGACTTACGTTTCGAGACAATCTCAGGTGGGCAGTTTCATTCGCCCATCCTATATCTGTGACAAGAAGTTATGGGACCGCTTTAACCCCACGTATGTCAGTGGCTGCAAGAAAGCGTTCCGTGATCACTTCGATCATAAACGTAAATAGAAGAGGAAAAGAGGACAGCATTGCCTGACAACTGCATGTGGTGACCGCAGAAGGGAACTTATCGTACACCCATGTGCGTCCGCAAGAGTTAGCGAAAGGTGATTTTAAGGAGTTCATGAATTACTGGGGACAACTTTGCTCGGCAGAGTCGCAGTACCCGACGGTTAACATAATCGAAAAAGGTTCTTAGGCCAAGAAAGACTACCATCTTCAATCGTATTTTGTCATCTGAAAACTTCAGATCCATACTTTGTACCTCTGGAAGAAAGCCAAATCTACGGTGACCAGCATCCAGAATGGATAACCCTGTCTCTCACCATTTGCTCCTCCGTAACGCGAAAAATCATCGAGTTCAAGAATTTCGGTGGAGCTAAATATCGGAACGACAACCGACTCAACACAGGATGAGGGGGCCTTATTCACCACACCAGGTCTTGGAGAACAGGAACGTCTATCCTTGCAATAACACGTCAACCTCATCTTTGATGTAGGCTATCCTAGTCCACTTCTTTATCCCAGTTAAACTTCGTGATCTCCTTTTCAGCCTCTGATTCTGCGGAGTGACCTGTTTGAGGATGCCGGACCATACTGCATCACCTGTGACGTACACAGGACAAGAACTTATCTATCAGGGGTCGAGGTTACCATGCTCCGCTGTGTGCCACATTACTATACGGGTCTAAAACCTGGCTGCTGCTCGCTGAAGACGCTAAAACTTATAGTTCTAGACCATCGGTGTCTTCGGAGCATTGTTCGAGTCTAATGGGAACATTGAAAAATCCATGCCAGCAGGCAAAGAGTAGGATGGTGCACGCAAATGCTAAACACTAAAGACCCTAAAAGGAAGACAGTCTGGGTGGACAACGGAAGCTTAGAAAAAGGAGAAGGCCCTTGTCGCCGCGAGCAACCTTCCCCTATACCACAGCATAGGATCGACTGAACGCAAGAAGGCGACCTTCGGTGGAGCGGTGAATGAGAAGGCTCAAGAATCCCAAGGCAGAAGATGCAGCAGCAGCGGCGGCAATATCCCCTTCCACTTTGAGAACTTGACCTGCGACACCGTCGTCTGCTAAAAGTTTTTATGATCTCGGCAGAAAGGGCGTTTCTATTTCGGCGACCACTTCTACTAGGCTCATGTGATCGCCGAAGGCCTTTTCCAGACGATATCGCCTTCGGTGATGGACTCAGTAAACGGAGGAGCAGGGCCCGAAAGTGGTAATTCAAATGAAACTTCCGGCAATTGAGGTTTCCCAGTAGAGTAGATCCAAAAGATGCGTTAAAAGAGCCTCCAAAGAGGACAATTTTCTGAATGCTGACAGGGCCGCTCAAATAGCGGGCGACCTTCAGAACTCTCCTCACCACCGATCCGAGATGGCAACTCATTCCAGGAATTCGGACGGTGTGACCATGCAAGGTCACTGAATGAGTGGGTGAGACGTTTACAATGTGTCCGAGAACGAGTTAGAACAGAGTCCGGGTTATCAAAGGTAGAAAACTTTTTACTTGTCTAAAAACAAGCGTGGATAAACTGAAATATATGTACAAAGGTTCAATACGAGTACATGGTGTAAGTATAATGATAAGCACACAAAAATCATGACATTCACCCCGGCATTGTTTGAATGGACTCATGTGCCGATGTAGATGGGGATGATGTACTGGGTCATGCTTCTCTGTTCCTCAGATTGTGAAGATGAACTCGTCGCTGTTGTTCTAGCATTTAAGGATAACTCTGTTGGTTTTCGGGGGACGGTACCGAAGAGGGTCCAGACGCTTGAGAGATATAGGGCTGACGGCCGGTTGTTTCAGCATATCTGGATGTTCGGTGTCTCCATTGGATTCAGATAGATTGAGAACATCGTCAGTTGTATTCTGAACCCCTAAGGCTAGAGAGCGAAGCGACACGGTTTCGACTCTTTTGTCTCCATGAGCAATGTGTGCATAGTGTGGTTTGCAGTTCAGAAGGTCGAGTTTTACTAGCGGTCGATGATTGGATGACCTATCACCTGGTTTCAGCAGGACCGGACCAAGGGTGGTCAACCAAGATGGCAACGATATTTCAAATGTTGAGCGATGCGCGTATCGAAACAACCGTTCGTGTGGAGTATAGTTGACGGTAGTATAGAACAGTGCTCGGAGGCTGCGTAGAGCATCAAGGAGTACCGATTCCCGATTGGAAGGCTGGAAAATGTGAGATTTCGAAGCCAAGCTTACTGTTTTCCAGAGGGTTCAGAGGCTCAACCTGACTGTTGCACTATGGATGTACGACTCATAGCAATATCTTTCTCCAGAAGGTTATTGCTCTTAGACGACATGAGCCTGTCGGAATGGATATAGGCTGAAATTCCGAACAGAAGATTTGTGTGAGACAGTCAACCACAGCTGCTGAGGTTATATCCGCATACGCAGGTTGAATAGGAACCTGGAGAAGTCGTCATTTATCATAAATAGCGGTTGCGTGTATAGGGTGGCAAGGGGGCCTTTAAAATCCAAACTCAGGCGCTCAAAAGGTTACGTGGCTTCAATGAGTCCACCAGAGGATTTCCAGAATCTTGGTTTCAGTTCGGTAGTCACTTTTCAGGAAGAAATAACGCGCTTGATATCGTCGACGGAGTAGGGGAGATTCTTGCAAGACATAAAATGAAGCATACGGGTAATGGCTGGATGGCAGATGGAGTTATGGGCTCTTCGAGTTCATTGTCGCTCCCCATGGAGGCACACATGTTGTTTGACAGTGTCGGTGATATGATTGTCCATACCAGGTCGGTACAGTACAGCATAATTGTACTCGGACAACTCAATCCTCCGGCGTTGGATTTTCTAGTTTTTAACTTTACCACATACATGAATATGACTGAATGCTGATCGGTGATCAGTTTGAAGAGCCTAGTGAGTAGATAGTGCTACCATTTCTTATTGGACTCAACGACAGCGTAGGCCTCCTTCTCGATCGTGGAAGATTCTTCTCATTTGAATTGAGTGTCATCGAGAAAAAGGTCACCAGTCATTGGTTCTGACTGAGGGATGCGGCAATAGCCACATCGGAGATCTGTTTCAACAACCAAAGGCTCGTTACAATCTACTGTAATTAGTGTAGCATTTTCTAGTTCGGTTTTTAGGTAGTCGAAGACTAATTCGACGTCAGCAAGTAGGGGGGGATTTAATCCTTATCAGAAGATATCCAATGGATGAAATATGCAAACCCACTAGTGACGCGTTGCATTTCCGTGGTATGACGCGGAGGAGATGATTGACGGATAGGTTCCATGCGTTCAGGGTCTGGCCTTAAGACACCTTTTGAACTGAACTGAGCTCCTCGGAATCACATTTGGGTGGTCGTTTCGGAGTCGATGCTCGCCGCACAGACAACGGAGATCGACTCCTTCAGCTGTGTGCTGATCACGAACTGTTTCTGGAAAGTACGAACTTTCAACATAAACGTTCGCACCGCGTTACCTGGCGACCACCAACTACAAATCAACCGTGGACCCAGTTGGACCACGTGGCCATCAGCCACCGGTGG
>NW_008751664.1:2801456-2818385 GCF_000715545.1 Opisthorchis viverrini
GTGAAGGGTGGAAGAGAGCCAGAGGCGGTCAAACAATGACTTGGCAGCGAAGTATGAAAGCCATTACCAGCAAATTCAGCTGCGCTGGTCACTGCCGTCTTCCTGAATGGGGACCCCGAGACGGGCCACATCAATGGCTAGGGACATTGTCAGATATGGCCCAGTCGCGCCCTCAATGGCGCTCGTCCATCCAAGCTATTGCCATCAATGCATAGCTAGCAATGCATAGCAAGTGGGCAGGCAGTTAAGTCACAGTACTTGCGTTCCGTATTCCCGTTTCTTGCAGACAACATACATCAGTGTACAGGGAATCCATCTTGCAAGCAAGAGTCGCCTGTTGTCCTGCTTGCTTGTGAACATCAAAGACGGCTAAGTAGACAAACTTTCGGGGTTTGAAAACAGATTTAGAGGTGTTTAGGGTTGTAGCTGAACTCGGACGTGCAGAAGCTGCAGCTGAGTGTGATGCAGGGCAAGAAAACCGGTCAGTCCTAGAACTGTGACCTGCGTAGAAAGCAGTCAAGTTTGGACGGGGGGTGAAAGACGGAAAATGTGAAGGTGTAAGAAGGGAGGCGTCGGCAGTAGCATGTTTTCGCTTACCCGCCCTGCTGTATGCAGCAAGTAAGACGACCCGGCTGATGACACAATGCGACGGCCGATATGGCATGTGTATTGTTAGTTGTAAGGATTCATTCAGCCGCAGCACCTTTCGGTACCTAGCTGCCATGCCATTAGAAGGAAGCACGACGAATAGAATACGGCCAGGTTGACCAAACCTAGACGGGGAAGCAGAGAAGCAGGGGCCGGGTTCGAACCACGGACCTCCCGGTCGGCAAATTCGCGCTCTAACCACTGAACTATCTCGCCCCGCTGTAGGCATTCTGGTTGCACGTGGGCTGGGACACTACCAGGGCGTCCAGACCTAAACAGGAGGACGATTAGGGTACTCGAACGAAGCCTTTGGCTCAAGAGCCTAATCGCAAGGCAATGGTGTTTGGCGAAAAATGCAAGTGAGATCGATCAGCCGTAGCACCCTTTCGGTGCCTAGCTGCCATGCCACCGAAAAGAAGTGCGAGGGCTGGGATATTGCTAGGTTGCCCAAGCGTAGACAGGGGAAATGGAGAGGCAGTGGTCGGGTTGGAACCACGAAATTTCCGGTAGGTAAATTCGCGATCTAACCACTTGAGTCATCTCTTCACCCAGAAATGCAAGTGCGTGACCATTTTTATGCAGTGAGTCGCCACACGTGTTCCGACCCCAAAACTGCAGGGCCAGGAGACTGTGTTGGCCAGTGAATAATTCTTTTAAGAACAAGTCGCCAATTGCACCACGCACTTAATAAATGTACACTGGTTCCCATAACTTCTACAACTAACCAGTGATCTCGACCTGAAGGTTCCAGTAGCTGATTTGCCGGCCATAGCACTCGTCAAGATTCATATGGAAACCGTGAAAAATGTTCAATGAAGTCCTATCTTGTCTTAATTGGCAGTGAGAGGCAGCTACCTAGGTTGACAAGTAGGATTTCTAAACGATCTAATGTAGCTAAGACATGGAAAATTTTCACACAATGTAGGCACAGTTCCGGTCTTCCCACAGCTTTGCGCAAAGCTCAGCCTTTGAACGTTGGTCAAGGGTCAGCAGTGCATTTTGCTCGTCTCTCACAGCCCAATCCGGGGCACCAAAGTCGACTTAATCAAAAATTATCGACCCGTTGATGGATCCTTCGGGTGGCATTTTAGGTATATATTTTACCAATAAAAACAGGATATGCTGAAATATTTTTCTTCCACTTTTCTGTCCCACAGTAAAAACGTGTAAAGCAATCATCAGCATGGATGATAATTTTCCGCGCAAAATGACCCTCAGTATTTGGTTTCGCTGGCACTTGTAGTAATAACTGGGATCAGGGAAACCAGCGTCTGCCTGTTAAAGTTTTTTCTGACTCCTTGATTCCAGAGTTGGGGTCGGCGGTGCGTGAAAGACTTTCTGAATGCGAATAGCAGTCTAATGGTTGGGTTGCATAAATTCAAAAGTAAGGAAGCCACTGGAGGACACGGCCAGCTAAAGGTGACAACCCAAAGTATTCTGCGGCACGGCCTCTGGCGCTTCCCCCAAAGCCGGACAAGGCTGAGGATTCCAGCCTTTTGTCATAAATTTGCTGAGGTATTTGCACTGGCTGAATGACCACGTTCGACGGTACTTTGTGTCACCACCTCACAGCCACGTCATCCAAAGGATGACGGAGTGGAGCGCCTAATTCTCAAAAAACGAAGGGTGACAACAGGAAGTCGATTCATGCACGAGTGAAACTGAAGCAAATGATTGGCTGGTTCTAGTCACGTGATCCATACCAAAAATACAACCACTGCATACGAGGCCCAGGTGCTTAGCAGAGGATCGTGGCTTGGTGGCCGAGCGGGATAAGCTTGGGAGCGGACCTGGTGGTTCGCGGTTCAAGTCAAGGTGACGTCGCTCGACCTCTTTTCGACTTTCCCGGTTAACATGTTACTTCATAGGATGCTACTGCTTTTGCCGAGTCATATATAGCATAAAATATGATTGACTAAGATGAAAGCAATTTATGTCCAGAGTTCGAAGTCTTAAATATGTATACATATCCATGTCTTTAGTTAAGTTTGAATCGAGATTTCCGAAAACACAAATTTCGAGTTCCTTTCAAGCTTTCATTATAAGAAATGGTGTGGGTAGTCAGAAAAAGTTGTGTAAGAAAGGCAGGTCGATGGATACGTTATGGTGCGTGGATACGTTCTGTGATGTTAAGCTTTCTTATTTAATAAACGACCTGTTGCACATATTTCACGTGGATAAGTAGAGTTCTCCTGCAATAAATTACTAAAATTGTTCCAACAACTACTGCACATCAAAATCTTCAAGCCGTGCGGAGTCAAGGTCCCATGGGCGACCTTGTGATTTGTGCGGACGTTGAGGCTGTGTAACCTCACACTTACGCCGAGTCACGGACTGATACGCAAGCTTGAAGCTTTTGCCCAAAGTTATCGGGTCGGGTTGGTGCTCGTAGTTTTGTGGCTTCTGTTCACCGGAAGGGCACAAACGAAAAAGGGTGTAGCACTTACAGGAAAAGGGAGAACCGATATTACTTGTCATCTGAGTTGAATGTCAAACATCACTTGGCTTTCCACTGTTGATTTCTTCTGTGAATAAGCTGGTATCAGTGATTATTTTCGTTGTTTGTTCTGACCAGTCATGTGTAATATGATATACGTCGATGTATTATAACATAAATTCGCTTCCGCATTGTTCGTCCTCCGGCCCCTGGCTCCTGCATGTGGTCTGCTTACTCTCCCACAAATTGTGTCAAGATTTTGCTGACTGCTCGTCTCCACTTACAACGCTACACCAGATCTACCAATTTTAGAGTGTCTGCTCCGACCGGGGACTGAGTCCGCAACCCCTCGGATGTGTGACGAGCACGCACAAGTGACAGCTCGACTTCATCGAAAGCTTTCTTCATACATTACGTTCGTATTAAACCTCACCTGAGAGCGTTTGTTGGTATTTTGTTTTCAACGTGTCTAACCGCACTTTGCGATTATAAATGTGGCATGTGTTGCTCCGTCACGCTGTCATCGAGACTACATGTGCATTTAATTTGTTCCAAGCTCACCTGATACCCATTTTCCACCACCCACTCCCCGAAATTAGTGACAGTCTTCTTATATATACATGGCCTATACACACTCTGTCCGTGTACATTCATTTATGTGTTATCTAATCCTATCTAATGCTAATGATTCTACGGAATGCCTACTAGATCACCGTCCCAAATCTGTACCCACAGATTGTACAATTTCGATTGCACGTTCTGCTTAGTTCATGATATTTATTGACCCATTTGTTCGTGGAACCAGTCCTCGACACAGAATCTCCTGCTTTCATTCATCTGTTCCAAATGCCAAGTGAAACGCACTGCGTAAAATCCCTAAACTACACAAAAGGGCTCTGCTTTTTCATGAAATAAGCTTCAATATACTATTTTGGAGATGGGTACAGGAGCAGCCACCACAAACCGGAAATCTACCACGCAAACATACGAGAATGTTGATCCCAAACATCGCCCGGAAGGACGAGAATGTACAATTGAATTCAATGCGAAACTATCGAGGAAACACGTGAATGGCCTTTTCCCCAGGTAGCGCTAACGCAAAACCATGAGTGACCCGAGAAAGTTCTCTGAAGTCCCAGGAGAGCACCAACCGCCGCAGTGACAGCGTCAGATAAAGTCCTATCAACGATGAATTATGAACAAGTTGTACCCAAATTTGTTTACACAGAAATGGCTCATGGTTTCCTGAAAAAAGCCAACCTCTTCAGAGAGTTGGGCCAGGTGCCGTATCTACACAATCCATAATGAAGCACTTCTCACCTTGGCAGGGCATTGCTGCCTTCGTATCTTCCGCCCGAGAAAGGTGAGCCCCTCTGTTTAGGAGCGAGGCATTGCTACGTCATACCACGAGCGCTTATAGCCTGTACATAGCCTTGTTCATTACAACTTCAACAGCATATTTTGTGAGCAAGTGGGCAGCGTTTTGAGCGAATAATTTTAATTTACCTCACTGCCAATAACCTGGTATCCCGGAAGGCTGCTAGTATATGCTAAACCGTTCTAATATGACAAACATTTTCATGGAAAGGCGGGGGACTCGTAGTGGACGCCTTATTGTTTGAGTCCCCCAAGTTCCACTAACGCGTGTACTCTTGAATGTGATGTGAAGTTTACACTGGATAAGCACCATGCTTTCAAGCATGACATTTCTGGTTAAAGTCGGATCAACCTATCCTTCTTCAACACTCTTCGTCGGTGTTTGCAATGTTCAAACTTGGAAACAACTTTTTCTGATTACTGCGGCCACCTTCCTGGTGCGCTTCAAACATGCCTCTTTATTGCCAGCAATCTGAAGTCTTGGAATCACGGGTGCAGTCTACTTAGACTTGGACACCACAAACGAGCCTTCACTAAATTGGCCCTCTCCTCTAAATGCCATAGAGGGCACCCATATTAAATCCAGAGACGGTTGGAGAAGCCCCTTTGCTCAGAACGGACTGAAATATGTTACTGGGCCAAATCCGAAGTAATATTTATGTATCAGGTTTTATTCAATGACGTCAAACTTGTTACGGCAATCTGCTTTTTGAACTTGAGTCACGCGTGCCAATCCACGAAAACGATCAAGAAATCCGATTTCTGGAATCACGGTACCATTGCAAAGATAGTGATACACGTATTCAACAAACCTCAACGGATTCTTCTCTGCAGGTACCGTAGGGTTATAAAATAAGGCAGTACAATCACCAGCCTGAGGATAAACGCAGATCACTTCGCCTCAAAATCAATATCGCCACAACCAAACAGATATCGATGGCGAGCAACCACAAAAATCGCAATGACCGACCAAAGTCCGTAAGAGTTATAAAACTAGTTCAGTAAAACAAGAGGGTTTCGGTTCACCTGGTCAATGGGGAATAAATATGTGGATTGGCCGCCACACGTGGTTGGGAACGGGAGCACATTGCTGGTAAGCTGTCTTCTACACCGCCAACGAAAATCCCAGTGGATTTTCTTCAGTCAAGCTCTGGTCGTTCCTGGCTCAAGTATTTTACTTACCGCAAGTTCCGAGTGGACTTACAACAGCACGGAGCTTGCTCACGCGCCAACTGCCAGCGGCCTCCCTGTATGTGGTGAGTTCGAAAACCCATCTCACATCTGCGGAGAGTTGAACGCGTGATTCACATCCCCTTCCAACACCCCTTCTTACAACCCTCAATCAGACCGATCTTGTGCACATCCCTCCTTGGCCTACCGTCTCGTGTGCGTAAAACTACGGTCCTGACAAAACCGTCACGCGATATTTCACATTCATCAACCACGCCTACGGGCTGCTGTTCCCGAGAGCACGCACCTGATTGCACCAGGACTACATCCCCTTTCCTGAAGTTTCTTTGAAGTTTCTGCCACTTAGTCCGTTCTTGAAGCAGAGATATGATTTCCTTCACACAGCGCTTTTAAAATATTTGAGTCAAGTAGTTCACCTGTTGCCAACCTCCCGTATACCTCTCTGTTATACTTTCCGGCACAACTCCGTGTACCCTGTTGTTGAGAATGAGCAAGTCATTCGGTGTCAGTGCCGGCTTGTCAAAACAGTTGGTTTCGTCGGGTACAAAAGGGCGTCCATTCATTGCCCGCTTTGCTTCCGTAAGAAACCTCACTAGTTCTTCGTCGTTCACATTTTGCTCTTTTACCATCGACCTTAGTATCCGTCTTACGGAAAGTATGAGACGTTCCCATACTCCGCCTCTAGGCCTGCTCGGTGGTGGGGTGAATTGCGCTTCGACGTTATACCGCATTAGTTCAGCGCTGATGTGGGAATGTAAAAGTCGATTTATGGCTCGTTCCATTTCCATCTCCGCTCCGACGAAATTAGAAAGGTAATTACCGGTAATCTTTTCTGCCCCCCCTTCGTGCTATAAAACGCATAAGCGTCTTAACGGAGGAATCAGAAGATAACGAGTAGCCCATTTCAAGATGCACTGTCCTCATCTGTAGGCAGCTGAACAAACAGCCGTAACGTTTTTCGGGCTTTCTTCCATTCTTAACTGCCAGCGGTCCAAAATAATCACACGCAACTATCTTGAAGGGATGCCAGCCTGGTCGGATTCTGTCGACCGGCAGTGGCGTCATAGCTTGTCGTGAAGCCGTGGTAAGATTCCTTTGACACGTCCAGCAACCACAGAGCACCCGCTTAGTCATCGATACCCCTCGAACGACCCAACACCTTTGGCGCAGTTCGGATAACGTATGCGATAGTCTGCAGTGGCCATTCAGCACGTGAGCATTCTAAACTATCAGCCTAGTGACGTTATGCTTCGAATGTAGTATGATAGAATGTTTAGCAACATGCGGCTACAAAAGGTTATCCAACCTTCTTCCCACACACAGCAAGCCATCTATCAGTATCGGGCATAAGCTTATTAGTTTGTAGTTGCGTACACTTTGTTCATCAACCTTACCGGCGCGATCTAATTTCAGCATGATTTCTGGGTATAACGTCTTATGAACCATGCGAATAATATCACGCTCAGCTTGCCCTACTTCTGTGAGTTTCAACCCTCCAGTGTTCAGTGAAGATTCAGTTGAGACGCCTACCGTCATTCTCAGGTATGTTTTAAACCTTGTCAACCATACCACATATCGTTTAGACCTATCGGAACAACTTTCCATTAAAAGACCCAATCCAGTTGGTTCCAAACCAGCGGTCACGTCAACGAAAGGACGTTTCGTCTTCAATTCCATTCCTTCTGGCATGCAATTTGGTTCGTAACACGGCCACTGGGCTTCAAACGCTTCCAGGAAGGATGACTTCTTGAACCAGTGGCGAAGAGCAGTCAGAAAACTTACCGATCTAGAGGCTAAGTTTTCCGGATTGTTCTCTTTCAATACGTGGCGCTGATCACCGGGTGACGATAGCTGATGAATCTTAGATATCCTGTTTGCTATGAAGTTAATATAGCTAGTGGCAGCATTCCGTATATAGTGAAGCGCTATAGTTGCGTCCGTCCAATAAGTTGTTCTTGTGAACGAAAATCCTGCTTCTTTCCTCAGTTCTTCCGCCACCCTTGCGGATAGTCGTGCGACATTCAGCTCCAGCCTAGGCACTGTAACAGATTTTAAAGGCGCTACTCTGGGTTTGGCGTATACCAAAATGCTTGTGAATTTCTCGGGTTCGACGCGCCAGCGACAATACTCAACCACACCATACCCCACTTCAGAGGCGTCATTGAACATATGCAAGTCCACGTTCGCATCAAGAGTGTGAACAGGTTATACGCAACGGTGTATCTTTAGTTCGCCTAATGAACTCATAATTTCCAACCATCTCTGCCACTTCTCTGAGTCCTCGTCACTCAGTTTATCATCCCAATGTAGCTGCTTCTTACACAGCTTTTGTGCCAGTATTTTAGCTTGCAAATGCAAAGGGGCTATTAAACCCGATGGATTAAACAGGGAAGAGATCGAAGGCAGTACTCCCCATCGGGTGAGCGGTCGATTGGGAAAAACGAAGCTGGAGCGAAATTCATCCACTTTAGCATCCCATCGCAAACCAAACGTCCTTTCGACTGTCCGAAAGGCATCAACGGGGAGCACCGATTACGAGACGTCAGACTCGTGCGCTTCACTCAGAAGAGACTCTATTACATATCCATCCTCTTAAGTGTGGACCGCCTTTGGTAAAAGTCGACTAAGCCCACGCACAAATTTTGAGCCACGTTCACATCCGGTAGTGATGCTAAACAATCACCAACATAGAATTATCTATCCATTGATTGTTTCACTTCAGTCATGCAATTCGAAATCTAGTCTGAGATCGTCTTTCTCAAGGCAAAATAGGCACAAAATGGTGAAGATATGGTGCCTAGTAAATGGGATGTCATTTGGGATTGCTTGGGATCGCCGGTCAAGTCTCCCGAGTCCCACCATGACACACAAACCGCACACCTGTCGCCTTCGTGAACCTTTACTTGCATGAACAAGTCGGAAATGTCCGCAGCCACAGCTACATAATTACTCCGAACAAATTCGCAGTAGGGCCGGGACCTTGATACAATCCACCGTTCAGGGATACACCTTCAAACTTGGCCACGCAATCTAGGACGACTCGCAGCTTTTGCGGTTTCTTTGGGTTCAAAACGGGGTGGGCGGTAAATTCCACTTCCTCTTGTTCCCTGAGTGGCTACAGGTTCGAGGTAGATCTTAAGGAGGTTAGCGTTCACGCGTCCTTTGTATCGCGCTAACAAAGTCAGATCCTTTGCAAAATGCCTCCTCATATATTGCAACCGAGATTGGGCTAGACAATAATTGACAGGTAGTTTTTCAGCCGTCCTCCACGGCAGTGGTACTTTGTAATGACCATCGTTGAACACTGAATACCCTTCGACGATTCGAAGCGATTCTTTGTCTTCGACACTGGCATACGCACGGAGTCTCTAAGTCGTTGAACTCGGCCTCATACAGGGCCTTTAGATGAGCGGTGATATCGTCATCTTTCATACTTACGTGATGCACTTATCTCCAGACCCTATGTCCTATAGACAACGGGCCACGTAGAACCCAACCCAAAGTTGCCTTAAAAGCGTAAGGTTCTTTTTGCCTGCCCAAACGTTTCTATAGGCCAATGTGCCTCTGGAGCGTCTTCTCCTATCAATATTGTCACTCAGCTTACCAACAATGTGCTCCCGTTCCCAACCACGTGTGGCGGCCAAAAGAGCAAAATGTGAACGACGAAGAACTAGTGAGGTTTCTTACGGAAGCAAAGCGGGCAATGAATGGACGCCCTTTTGTACCCGACGAAACCAACTGTTTTGACAAGCCGGCACTGACACCGAATGACTTGCTCATTCTCAACAACAGGGTACACGGAGTTGTGCCGGAAAGTATAACAGAGAGGTATACGGGAGGTTGGCAACAGGTGAACTACTTGACTCAAATATTTTAAAAGCGCTGTGTGAAGGAAATCATATCTCTGCTTCAAGAACGGACTAAGTGGCAGAAACTTCAAAGAAACTTCAGGAAAGGGGATGTAGTCCTGGTGCAATCAGGTGCGTGCTCTCGGGAACAGCAGCCCTTAGGCGTGGTTGATGAATGTGAAATATCGCGTGACGGTTTTGTCAGGACCGTAGTTTTACGCACACGAGACGGTAGGCCAAGGAGGGATGTGCACAAGATCGGTCTGATTGAGGGTTGTAAGAAGGGGTGTTGGAAGGGGATGTGAATCACGCGTTCAACTCTCCGCAGATGTGAGATGGGTTTTCGAACTCACCACATACAGGGAGGCCGCTGGCAGTTGGCGCGTGAGCAAGCTCCGTGCTGTTGTAAGTCCACTCGGAACTTGCGGTAAGTAAAATACTTGAGCCAGGAACGACCAGAGCTTGACTGAAGAAAATCCACTCAAAATCGGTTCGAACATGATATGGATCCCCAGTTTTCATGGCAAAATAGAGCATCTGAATTCTCAATCACGTCTGGCAATAATCTTTTCCTACTACACTAAGTGCCTTGATGGACACCATCGATCGGTGAAAAAGTTGGCGGATCATAAGGCCCATATGAAGCATACTTCCGTTGGTATGGCCACCGCCCATGCTGAGACCCTTACCATCAATCACTTACAAAAAGCCATCCATTACCGAAGTTGGATATCGGCGCCGTGAAATACGCTCCGCAATATTGCTTTTGCATTTCTGATTTCCAGGTAGTTAGTCCTACGTTGGTAGATGGAGTAACGACTTAAAAAACCGTCTGTTAATATGGTTTCTTCCTGCCCGTATTCGAAAGACTCCTGAATAGCAATATTAGGTGTACACATCATCCGGTGAACGGGGTGCGTGCACGTGCCAGCAGAGATGTGAACAGTCTGGGAAAACTTTGGCATTTGAACCAGAAATTATGGGTTAGTTACCGTGAGGCAAATATAAAACGCAATCGGCGCCTTCATGAATTTTTCTTCGGTCACATCGACACGAAGTTTGCAGCCCTTATTCTCGCACGAGCCATTTGGCGTGCTGGGACACTCACTGTATGCCAGGCTTGAGATTATCGAATTTCGGCATCCATTTTTTCGAGCCACCGTTGGTGTTCTCCAAGCGGGTTTTGACCAAGCCAAATGAACGAACCCGGGTTGTACGTTGGCAGTCAACTTATTATTGATGGATAGGGAGTATGTAAGAGGGAATACGAATCATGCATTCATGCGCAATATCTTCAAGTCTTGGCGGAACCTGTATGCTTGTGAGGTTACAAGAAATATCGCAACTGCGCGATGTTGCTGCGGCGTACCGTGCGATGGAATATATGCCGGGTGTTGTTGGAGTGTGTATGCAACCAAAAACATTATTTTTACACGATATGTACTCGCTTCCCTATGGGTCCATGAAAATGACTGTGCGGCATCTTCAAATCACCGTCAAATACAAGCCTGGCTGCTCGCACATGCACGCCAATGTATCCATAACGAGTGCATTGACTTGATGCCGTTAGCCCATTATCGCCCTAGACAAGCAAAAGTGTTTGCGCAGAGGACCGGACGGCTTGCTTCCCACCAATGTGTTGACCGCCGAAAGTGAAGTGCCCGCTCCAGTTGGGAGGAGCAATGTGTGGAGCTTGTTTATACCTGCCATGCATTAACTGCTTCAAAAGGACTCATCAGAATTAGTTTGTTGCCCGTATTCCACCGACATTTACGATGTGTATCAAGTGTCCGAACAACGTGGCTTGTTTTGCTCTAGCAAGGGAAATGTGCTTGTAGCACACTTCGCTCGAACGTAAGACTAGTACTTGTCAGAACCCGTAAAGATTAGCTGCAGTGGAAGGCAAATCATCCATTGCAATGAAACAAAACCATTGTTCACTTACTCAGCAGATTTGATTGACACATCTGGCAGTAGATAAAGTTGTCCCGAGTGGCAAGGACTTTCCAAATCCACCGGCTGAGAGCGGCCCCAAATCGAACGACTGCGTTCCGTGTTTCAGCACCTCACTGGCTTGTCGAACTTCTGTTGGACATCGGTTTACAGACAGCTAATTTTACAAAACCTTAGTCGCCATATAAATGCCAAAACGAAACTAAGGAATGGCAGAATGATGGTCTCCGTACCGGCTCAGACAAAACCGGAGTGAGTTACAATTGTTCTGTCTTTTGAAAATGCGCCTGCCTTAAAACATCAGCTGATTCCTGCTTCTGCTTGAATTCTGGGGACTCCAGCCGGATTAGTGGTACGACCCCTCACAAGTGGAAACACCTCGGTGTTGTTTCCAAAATGCGCTTAACTACCATATAGTTATTCTTGGTGTACTCGTTGAACACATCACGGCGGTGGGGGAGTAAAATCGTGAGGCCTTAGCTATCGGAAAAATTACATTGAAGGTGAGTTTACATCCTACTAAATTAGGCTGGTTCTCACTTGCATATGCAATTTTTAAAACCGTTGCGCATGAGGAAAACACTTACGCTAAAATACAGCATCTTCCTGTATGCATACTTGAACCAAAAAGCAATAGCCTTACTCCCCTATTTTAAAATTTGTTTTCATTAGTATTCAGTGGAAAATTTTGCCACGTGTTCATTTTCAAATTGCACTGGCACTGCTCAACAAGGTTTGTTTCTGGCTCCGGAGGGATTTGTTGAAGACTCTGATACCGCTAGGCTTCCAATCTTCACTGCATTTGAAAAGGCTTCGAGGAATTAGCGAAAGCTAACAGGTTGAACATAGCTCTTAGGGACATGTAGTGCAAAGCACCTGTGACTTAATCTGGCTCCTTTAAGCCGGACAAAATGAGTGTCTTTCAGTCACAGCATGGCATCTTCAGAGAGCAGTTTTTTGTAGGACAGACTCCCCGTAAACCGACGCCTGTCCAATAGAAGTTGATGCACTACTGAAAAAAGGAACTTCTGCTCCTGAAGGGCAACAGTTTACAAGCGATGAACAACAGGGTTGTTACCAATCACGGTATCCATCACAGCCGGAATCGCCTAATAGCTCTGTGAAGTAAATGATCGTTTGGTTTCGTTGTAGTTTATTCGTTCATTCTAAATAGACGAGTGGCGAACAGTCAGCCATGATTGCAATAATACGGCCAGAATAAAAGCGCGGCCTTCGTCGACTGCTGTGGGCCAACAATGTAAGGAAGTGTGGTAATTGAAAAAGGGCATTATCCACTGCAGATGTGGTCCTGCCTGACTTGGACACTAGGGACATTGAGATATATTTGATATGGGATTGTTGGAGGAATATTCGAAACTGAAGAAGCTATAATTTACAATAATGCAATAAACATCACTAGTGCGTGCTGTTCCTAAAACCATTGCATTTCCGAACCTATTACGGCCCGGCATCAGCCTGCTGCGCAGTGAAACATTGATTAAATGAAACAGTGCCGTACGAGTACGCCCACAATTAATAATAATAATAATATTTATTCCCAACTAGTGGGTAGCATACCGTCGGGCATGATCATAGTATTACAGTCAGAATAAAGGCATGACTGGTGGGGTTTGTGATTTATGGGAAAAGGGAAAGTGACGTAAACTGTAAACATTAATGGAGTAGAATTCATCACACCTGAGGTGGCATGGGTAGGAATCCAAAATTACAAGGTCTCTTTATGTTCTATGGAGAAAATACCAGATGGCACGAGATCTGTGCATCGTGCCCGATTTCATCACCTGCCGGAGCAAAGGTCAGGAAGTACACATGCCTTTCACGCCCACCCGATGGCCGAGGCACTCCATACACAAGTGAACAGACGGCTATCTATGACTAATCGAGACAAAGATAACAACCGCTCGAGGGCTGGTGTGGGCGTACAGGAGACACTGGTTGGTTGAGAGCAGTTCGACTATCAAATACGGTTACAGATAAATCGTACAAATAGAACGCAATAGTTGCGTTACCACACAGTTTCTCCAGTCGCCTACCAGGTAGCATCAGGGAAGATGAAGGGATACAACAGAACTAAAACTGGCAGCAATTGCATCAAAGGAATGACATGATCTGTGAGGGTAACAGTTCAAACAGCAGACAACAAACTTTAGAAGACAAACGGCACTGCAGATGAGTGGGGGCGAGATATTTCTTAATCAGGAATGTGGGTCGGATTAAAATTGGGCGAATTCACTGGTTTATGAGTGTGAAGGTCGTTGATCAGGCTTTTCGGAGTTGCAGTGCTTGTGTCGAGTAGGACAGATTGCCGTCACTTGAAGAGCAAAGTGTGTATGGCATAAGATGTGATAGCAATTAATTAGAATTTTTGGCATACATTCAGCGGATTAAAATGGCTTTGTCGACGCACGTAACCAACTCGGCCAGGAAATGGCAGGGCTGTTGGAAACAACAAACAAGTTGTGAGATCGCAAATGACAACCGAAGTACCGTTATCTCGACGTCGTACTTGGGTTCGTGGATGATTCAGGACATGAAAGTTGAGGGCAAATCAGATGGGGTTATTAAAGTATTTAGGGTTGAAAAATGTACTTTAACGGGCACCAGAATGAAGGAAGGATACTTCTAAAATTATTGAGGGTCCGGCGCGCGTGATTGCGGTATTTCTTGTGAGGCAAGCAGTCGGCCACTTCTACACAGGGGGCTCAAAACAAAAAGGGACTACCTGAATGCGCTACGGTGCTGTGTAGAATGCGGTTTTAAACCACAGGCCTTCAGGGGTGGGTGAAATCCATTATTAATTTGGCAACGTGCTAGAGGCCGATCCTAAAAACGAAATGAAGGTTCAGGTGATGGTGAGGAATACCCATGAGAGTTCGCAGTAAATATTGAGGGCTTCAATTTGCAAATTGGTACGCCAGTAAATTTATGGATAGATTTGTAGATATGTAGTCGTTCGTGAAACATTGTAGGGTAGACTTCGATATGGGTATACGAATGCAACATCGTGGATCATTGACACATGCACTTTTGGCTACCTTACGTAAACAGATGCTCATACGGTAGGTATTGAAGGGAGAAACCTATCATAGTGGACGAAAGTGCTTTCAAAGCCATCCCGGACTGTCATTGAAGTGGTCCAGTAAAGTTTTTCAGAAAATGAATAAGGAAGCGGGAGGAGATGACAAAGTACAATCGCATCAATAATGTTTGTTCCTAACTAGTGGTTGGCATTCTGCCAGGCATAATCACACGGTCATAGTCAGAATAAAGTACAACTGGGGAGATTTGTGGGTAATGGGGTTGGGCGATACAAAGGAGGGTGCATAAACAGTGAACAATTTCCGATGTAGACATGACCACGCCTAAATCGGCGAGGGAAACTAGACACAGTTACCAGGATTTTATCTCAGTTTTGGGGGGAAAATCCCAAGCTGAGACAAGATGAGATAATTAGGAGTTGAATGCTTGCCGAGCGATGAGAAAAATTCAAACTGAGAGAAATGTAGAACCGGAGCACGAATCTGGTGTGGTAGCAGGATTTTCAAGATCTGGTCAGTCAATTTGAACTAATGTTTTAATCAAGCGAGGAAGACTATTCGGACTTGGGCTTACGACCGGGGTCACAAAAACCGTAATTGTGGATAACGAAGTAGGGGAATCAACAATACGGATAAATCGTAGTAGGAATATCGTAGTCACTGCGTACATTGAAACTGTAGCGACTCACCAATATCACTTTGGGAGTGAGATCGGGTGTAGAAGCTCTTTGGGAGAAGGGAGTTGGTGATAACGGACAAGACAAAGCGCAAACTGCACAGAAAATAGCTTAGCTTGTGAGGAACACAGAATGAAAGTCAACCAATGTTTGCATTCCAACGGAAGGTTGAGCGATTTAGAATTAACGCATTCCGGAGGCGGCTGGGTTGAGTGGAGTTTGTTCGCGGTTGCAGATAAGGACCAGAGTGGGCGGGAGGATACCAAAAAAGTGAGGGTTTAGTTGTTGCAGGTGTGCTATCAAACTGGGCGTGGCAGGACCGTGCCATTATTCCACTGCAATACGTCGACTCTTGGACAACCCCGTGGCGGACATCTTGGTTGAGGTGATTGGGCTGGTGTGTGTGATTCTGTGGGCGGGGCAAATTTTCGGGTTGGTCCAGGGTAGCCGCAGAACAAAGACAATATGAGATCGCAGGTATGTTTTGGTCTGGATGGGGATCCATTCGGATGTGAAGCTCGAATCATACGGAGTGGATGGCTGCTAAACAGGACGTGTAAATCAGGGGTAGCCAATATTCGAAGCTCCAACGGCTTCAGTGACGAAACGGCAATTATCCACATGCCCGATACACCTTTACAGGCCAATATGCACCACGTTCTTGCGTGTGATACCGAGATAAGCTAGACGAATAGGGAATTTGTCTCATGGTGTTTATATGTATTGACAGTTTCGCAGGTGTACCGGGGGCCGGTAAGTGAAACCAGATTTTAATCAGTTTCACGAAACTTAGAGGCAGAATATCGTAGAAACGCGCATTGAAACTGCTCTACAGAAGAAAACTTATTGATAAACATTCACCAGCATATAATGGCATCGCTTGTTAGTGCTAGTTTATTACAAAGAGAGTGGTAACATCTTCAGAAGTGTAGTAGTTTGCTACGGACAGAGAAAACGTATTTTGGTCAGAGATATTTTGATGATATCTCCGATGCCGGAGTATAAAACCAAGATGTGGGTACGTAAAATAGTACGAGCTGACACACTGACAGGTTGCTGGATTTAGGGAATTTACAGAAGGGGATGGAGTTGAGGTTTGATCAATCCCCAGTTATGAAGGCATTTTCATGCATCTGACGCTGTAAGGGTTGGGTTTAGATTGAGCCAACTCTCCGGTATTGCACAAACATGTTAGAGCCCAACGCTGACGTCTGCGAAAGCCTAACAGTTAACACCATTTTGAAAAAGATACCATATCTCTAGGAGAGTATCAAGATGCCTGCCAAAGGTGCATCCCATGAGCATTGACCGTATAGAGTTCACGACAGTATTTGCGCCTGTTATCCATTTATTGATATAGTGTGGGCACAATTTGTATGCTGAAGGCATTGTGTTCTTCCAAAGTTGTACGGATTACCAGAGGTTGCTGAGTGTTTATGTTGCACTGCTGACTATGAATAACGCTTCTCGGTTTACCAAGATATCAGCTTTCACATAAATTTAATCAGGTAGAGGTTAAGGGATGCAAATTTAGATTGAGTGGAGATCTTCCCACAAATTTTTCGTCAACAGGTGTATTGCGGGCCTTCAGAGTCTCCGCGAATGATTATAACTGCAGGATTACCCGAAGTATTTTACGGCAGCACACCATCAATGTTGAACACTAATTCCATGCTGTCGATGAAGGTGATGACCTGAAGTTTTCCTTCGTTTTTGATTGAAATATATTTTCCGTCGTG
>NW_008751664.1:2818539-2826508 GCF_000715545.1 Opisthorchis viverrini
CCGTCGTGTAGTTTTATGTTTCATTAAGCACCACTTTCTAATTCGGGTTATGGTTCAGCCTCAAAATATCGTACGCAATGACAAACTTCCCACACGAAGGATTGAGAAAAATGCGTTAGTGTACATTTTACGCACAAGACATCAACCCCGGAAAAAATCGTGGTATTCAAGAACTTTTTTCTCCACAAGATTTCGGCTAGTTCTACTCGTGCAAGTGCAGCTTTAAAAGCGCACTTGTGCAATAATTAAGAACAAATGCTAATTTACGCAAATTTACAGGAGTGGGACAGATTACCGTCATGTTTACCTTCATGTGTTTCGTTTCAACGCAAAATCTATGCTTCTAGCCACTTTTTTGGAGAAAATCGCCAATTCCGGATAAGCATGGACAAACTCAAATTATTTGGAGCAATATGTTTCGACAATTTTTCCTTGTTTATATTAATTTTTTGGAGGAACCCATTCACATGCGTTTGGCTTGATAGTGCGCCCACCTTCATTTGTGAACTCACTTCTAGCGCATTTACTAGCACGGGAATATTCCCCCCAGTGTTTATGAGGCACTAAGAGAACTTTAGAAGCACTTAGTCCGGCTTTTTCTGTGCCGCGGGCATCAATTTAGATTGAACCGAAATTTTCCCACTCGGTGCACCCACGAACTCGATTCCGTGTTTCTTCGTTTATGCCTGCTGACCGCGCTAGTTAACTTTAGGCGCGACTTCGATTTTGAAATATGGGTGACAGTACGGCAACAACAAACAAAGTAATTAAGATACTCTTACTCACCTCCTTTTGAATGGACATTTATCTCATTTGTTATTTTCATCACAGGATCCCTCGTCTGAACATATCAACTTGAAAGTTCAAGGACAAGAAGGTTCAATTGTGCACTTCAAAATCAAGAAGACCACTCCTCTGCGGAAGCTTATGAATGCATACTGCGAGAGGATGGTATGTTGAATTCTCTGGATAACATTATGAAATGAAGGGGTACCAGCCGATGTCTGTTCGATTCATTTTTGACGGAAACAATGTCCACGACACCCACACTCCTGCATCTGTAGGTTGTTGGTTATTAAGGACCGATTAACCGTTTGTCCATTACCTAGTTGGAGATGGAAGAAAACGACACAATCGAAGTTTTCCAGGCACAAACCGGCGGTTGTTAGACTGGGAGGATTGAGCTAAGCGTCAATGACTCGCTACCTAAGATTAACTACTGCCATTTGAGACCCCATCCACAATTATTTGTACTTCTGTAGCCCAACGGGCGACCATTGCAATACAAGCATTTATTCACATTTTCTGGTTCAACAGAAGCCGATTACAAAGTGACGGGTCGTAAATTGTACAATGAATAACATTGCTTGGCAGCATTGTGTTGATGCCTGCCTTCCTGAATGGAGACGCCGTAACCAAGACTGCTTGACTGGAAAGGTCGAGGACCATTGATGGAGCTGTTGGATTCTTTCCAACTTGTTTGATTAGGCATTTCAGTACGGGTGCCTCCGCAAGAACAAAACCGACCCGGAAAACTTGAGCGTAAGCCTCAATCCTATGTATCAACCCGTGAATCTGTGGAACGCTTGTGGTTATGCTGGGTGAGATGGCTCGGTGGTTAGTGTATGAATCTACTGACCGGAAGTTCCGTGGTTCGAACCTGGCCTCTGCATCTCAACTTCCCCTGTCTAGGCCAGTGAGACCCCGTAATCTGAGACGATCGGGGTGAAAGTTGTACCGTCCTTTGCTGTGGAATCTTGGAGGATGTAAATTGCTTCCGCGACGCAGCCCGCACGTCCCAATGGAAATACCGGAAGATGAGATCCAATACGCTAGGAAAGAGCTGCACCTTTATGAGCTCGGTGCAGCCTCCGATGCATATGCAATGCGTGGCAGCAGTGGGAGTGACATATTCCTTATTCCATATGCTCTCGTGTAAAGCAACCCCCTAAAGCCGAGCTTGTCAGACTGTTGTATCATTGGCTCCCGGCATGATCCCCAAAAAAAACCCACGGCGCCTCCTGGATCAGGAGCAGAGTCCCTGAACGAAATCCCGCATACTGCTTCCTTGTGGGTCAGATTTTTCAGTCATAGGTTTCAAGTGGGATAATTAGTTAAACACTCATCATCGGCCTTGGCAACCAGGAAGTTTCATTTGTGCACCCAATTCATTGCTTTCCGATTTCCTCAGTCCCTTCCAACCCTACAGGCAAACGTTGCCGGACCATCTGGTTGCCAGTTATCTGACCGATGTGTGTTATACACGCCGCTGCCCACTAACAATAGATAAAATGCCTGTGAAATCCACGGGATCTTTTCTACATAGGATCTTGGATTGGTCAAGTTGGCAAGTAGGCGAAGGTTGCCCACACTCCCCCATAACTGATGTCTATAAAACATGCATGCACGACTCAAGTCATGTATCTTGAGGCGTCAAGGACGAACTCAGGTCTTCCATATTTCACTCCATGGAGCGCTGATTCATGGAATTTATGGCGTTGGGGTTACACTCAGCCCTGTAGTTGGACGCGCTCTGTTGGGTTGGGTTTTAGTGGGTCGGCGTCTTTACGTCGTCCGGTTGTCCACATGTAGAGGTGACTCACAATCCTGGCGTTCCTTGACTTCAAGGGTGCGTTTGATTCTGTTGGTCGATGAGTTCCGTAAACTACACATGCTCAACAGGGTATGCCCCAGAATTTTTTCGGCAATGCGATTCCTATATCCACATACATCGGCGGGTGAAAGTTTATGGTGAGCTCTCCAAAAGCTCTGCAAAAAGTGTCAGACAAGGATATATACTCAAGTCTTGTTCAGCTTCGTCATTGATGAATTAATGAGGCGAACACTGGACAGTCTTCAAAAACCCGGTGTTCAAATTGTCGCTGGTGAGAGCGTTGTCGATTTGGAGTACGCAGATGACATCGCCGTCATCTTTGAAGACCAAAGTGAAGCACAAGCCTTGTTGAACAAACTGACCACCATCATACCATCCTTTGGCATGCGCCTTGCACCTTCAAAATGCTAAGTCATGCTTCAGAACGTGCTATCTGCGAACATATCCCTTACACTTCAAGGAGAATCACTGGAACTGGTGGAAAACTTTACATGCCTCGGTAGTTGTATTAGCTCTGACGGAAGTATGTCTGATGAAGTCAGTGTAAGAATCTCAAAGGCTCATCATCATCATCGACAGCATGACATCAGTGTTCAACACCGATGCTTCACTGCCGTACAACCATGACTTATTTGAAAGCCTTATTGTAAAGAAAAGAATAAAGATGGATGGGGGAGGGACTTAGTGCTAGCTTAACACAATCATTCTGAGGTGCCTACACCTCCAGACATTCACTCAGGCAATATGGACAGAAACTGACAACAAGAACGCCACTGACATCGGTTGGCAGCCATATCTTGTAGTGTCTCCAACCAGGCACAGTGAGGATCATGCGAATGAAAGTACCCGTTACACAACCGAAAACGCACTTTCTAACTGCCTCGTTACGGATTCGCCGACACCAACCCACACGAGCTATGGTTCTGAGACAGCGACTGTCTCAGGTCCGCTGCTCGAATAAGCCAAGTCTCAAAGGCTCGATTCACGTTTGCAAGTTTGCGTCACTTGTGGCGTCAAAAAGGCGTCTCACTGGATCTTAAATGTCGTGTGTACCAGGCTACAGTGAGGTCTGTTGTTGTATGGGTGCGAGATATGGTCTCTGCGAACAGTTGATGTGAGGCGTTTTCGACGACTGATGCCTCAGAAGCGTAGCTGGTTTTGGATGGCTTCAGCATGTCAGTTACGAGGTGCTTAGCAAACAGGTATTTGGTGGTTCTGCACGCACTTCAATCCGAGAAAGCATCCAGCACCATCGACTACAGTGGCTCGGTCGTGTGCTACGCATGCCAAAACGCCGTCTATCGAGACGAGTATTGTTCTCCGTGCCTTCTTCAGGATGGCGCAAACCGTGAAGTAACTTGGCAGAAAGGCCTGAAAGGGATAACGAAGAGTGGTTGTTGTTGGTGTCAGTTTCTTCTCATATAGTCTGATTGAGCGGTTCGAGATGTAGCGCCTCAGAATGCTTGAAATAGGTTAACACTAGGTCCCCTCCCTCATCCACCCTTTTTCTCTTCTGTTCGCTCTAGGGCTTTTAATATAATGATGATTATGATTCTCCAAGGAGGACAATCTTCTGAATGCTGACAATGCCGCTCAAATAGCGAGCGACTTTCAGAACTCTCCTGACCACCGATCCGAGATGGCATCTCATTTCCGGAATTCGGATGGCGTGACCAAGGTCTCTGATTGGGTGAGGGGGACGTTGTGCAACATAAGTCAAGCATTCTGAGGTACACGTGCCTCCAAGCGCCCAGCCAGACAATCGGGGAAGAAACACAGCACAAACGTCAGTAGCATCGATTAGGCGCCATTTCTTGCATTTCATCGCTTACCCCGTAGGGATTTTTTGCTTGAGCTTTTGCCGAATGGAAGCGACAGACAAGTGGCAACAAAATTTGGAAGCGCTAACCAGTGAGCCAAATTCAGTTGACAGTTGTCGTTTCCGTGAACGGGGTCCTCGGGACTCCACTCAGTGGTTGACTGTGAGACACGGCTGAATCATAGTCGGTCGCTTTGCTGCACCACAGCTGTCGCCTTCAATGAGGGCTGCCCAGTTTCCCGTTTCACGAGTACGACATACAATCCAAACTATGTGGTTATGCTGCCGCTTCAGTTGCTTGGATGTATAGTCTCCGGTGTCCCATTTTTCCCTGACCGAAAACTAGCCGCTGGAACCAACGTACATTTAGTACATGGTTTGTAGCTGATAGACCGAACATTCCTTGAAAGGACGAACAAGGATCAGGTGCCTGCATTTTGGGACAACAACGATATAAACACACTCGAGTATTAAATTGGTTTGACCTGGACGTAGAGGTTATAAGCCCATCAGAACTTCGCCGCTGCAGCATTGGTCAGTGCCTTTCAGTATCCTTGAGTATTCGAACTCAGAACACTGTCTAATTAAATGCACGGAATGCATGAAACAAGGTCGGTAAGTTACATCAGAGATCAGTAAGCGAGGTGAAGAACTGCAAAAATTACCAACGGTTCACGATTAGGGTCGTGCTACGCATGCCAAAACGCCGTCTATCGAGATGAGTATTGTTCTCCGTGCCTTCTTCAGGATGGCGCAAACCGTGAAGTAACTTGGCAGAAAGGCCTGAAAGGGATAACGAAGAGTGGTTGTTGTTGGTGTCAGTTTCTTCTCATATAGTCTGATTGAGCGGTTCGAGATGTAGCGCCTCAGAATGCTTGAAATAGGTTAACACTAGGTCCCCTCCCTCATCCACCCTTTTTCTCTTCTGTTCGCTCTAGGGCTTTTAATATAATGATGATTATGATTCTCCAAGGAGGACAATCTTCTGAATGCTGACAATGCCGCTCAAATAGTGAGCGACTTTCGGAACTGTCCTGACCACCGATCCGAGATGGCAACTCATTTCCGGAATTCGGATGGCGTGACCAAGGTCTCTGATTGGGTGAGGGGGACGTTGTGCAACATAAGTCAAGCATTCTGAGGTACACGTGCCTCCAAGCGCCCAGCCAGACAATCGGGGAAGAAACACAGCACAAACGTCAGTAGCATCGATTAGGCGCCATTTCTTGCATTTCATCGCTTACCCCGTAGGGATTTTTTGCTTGAGCTTTTGCCGAATGGAAGCGACAGACAAGTGGCAACAAAATTTGGAAGCGCTAACCAGTGAGCCAAATTCAGTTGACAGTTGTCGTTTCCGTGAACGGGGTCCTCGGGACTCCACTCAGTGGTTGACTGTGAGACACGGCTGAATCATAGTCGGTCGCTTTGCTGCACCACAGCTGTCGCCTTCAATGAGGGCTGCCCAGTTTCCCGTTTCACGAGTACGACATACAATCCAAACTATGTGGTTATGCTGCCGCTTCAGTTGCTTGGATGTATAGTCTCCGGTGTCCCATTTTTCCCTGACCGAAAACTAGCCGCTGGAACCAACGTACATTTAGTACATGGTTTGTAGCTGATAGACCGAACATTCCTTGAAAGGACGAACAAGGATCAGGTGCCTGCATTTTGGGACAACAACGATATAAACACACTCGAGTATTAAATTGGTTTGACCTGGACGTAGAGGTTATAAGCCCATCAGAACTTCGCCGCTGCAGCATTGGTCAGTGCCTTTCAGTATCCTTGAGTATTCGAACTCAGAACACTGTCTAATTAAATGCACGGAATGCATGAAACAAGGTCGGTAAGTTACATCAGAGATCAGTAAGCGAGGTGAAGAACTGCAAAAATTACCAACGGTTCACGATTAGGGTCTGGAAAAGTTTTCCGCGTGTTGGTCGGTTTCGAATTCCCATTAGCCCCTGACTTTGAGCAGGGTAATTAAGGTAGGTTGCCACGCTCAAGTGTAGATTTAGGCAGCTGTTAAAGCCGCTTCTCTCTGAGGTGCTTGCGCACTACTTCTTTTTTGCGGGATATGTTGTGTACTCTTTGGAGGTAACATAATACGCACCGGATCGGGCGGCACCATACTAACGCGTGAGTTTAGGAACTCGAGAATAATTGACTCTTAATCAATAACGGGCCAGAAATGTGGAGGCCGAAGTACCCACCTACTCACCATCGCTCATCAACGAACAGAATGTTCTAAACATTTCAGTCAACTTAGACTTCGGTAGCAGGTTTTTTAGCCGTCTGAAGAGGGTTGTGCAAATGCATCGGTGACAAATTGTGCATGTTTGTTCTCTTCGTTCATTGGCTGGCAACAAGGGTGCAAGTCACCCTGTTCAGAGACGATGGAAGAGTGGGAATCACTGAAACAGAACGCCTTTACTCAAAGTGTTAACAACATTGCGTTCCAAAACAGGGATAGAAGTGTCTCCTGAAAGTTCCATTGATAATTTGTTGATGTTGTTGAGAGGGGAGATCATATACGCGACAGTTGGATGCGGTGTACTCGGAGAGGGAAAAATCAGTTCCAATTTCCTGGGTAAACTAGCCTATGAGCATCACTAGGCGGACATTTGAAAATGGGAATCTAGTGGCTGTGAAGGTGAAGAAATGAGTGAGACTTTAGAAAGTGAGGGATAAATCATCATCATCGCGGAGAGGGATCAGTTCCAATTTCCTGGGTAAACTAGCCTATGAGCATCACTAGGCGGACATTTGAAAATGGGAATCTAGTGGCTGTGAATGAAGAGAAATGAGTGAGACTTTAGAAAGTGAGGGATAAATCATCATCATCGTCATTGTTAGCTGTATTAACCGCGTACTCGTCGTACAGTGGTTGCAGCTGCCGCAGTTTCGTTCACCGATGGTTTGGTGGGGGGGGGAGGGGTAGGTAGCTGCGCGTTGCAGGCTGGAGCTGATAAATTGGTGCATAAATCCAGCACTGTCAGTGGTCTGTCAAGTGGTGAGGGGGTTGGAAAAGGAGCTATGCATTGAAGGCAATAGCTTGGATGGACGAGCGCCATTGAGGGCGCGACTGGGCCATATCTGACAATGTCTCTAGCCATTGATGTGGCCCGTCTCGGGGTCCCCATCCAGGAAGACGGCAATGACCGGCGCAGCTAAGTTTGGTGGTAATGGCTTTCATACTTCGCTGCCAAGTCATTGTTTGACCGCCTCTGGCTCTCTTCCACCCTTCACGTGGTTGTGCGAAAAGAGCCCTTCGAGGAAGTCGGTCGACTGGCATACGCAACACGTGGCCAAGCCAGCGCAACCTATGCAGTGTGATCAGTTCATCTATCGAGGGTGAGCTATTTCTCTTGAATACCATTCGACGTACTTCAGAATTGCTGATCCGGTGTTCCCACCAGATTCGGGCAATGTTCCGAAGACATCGATGGTCAAACACTGAAAGTCTTTTGACGTCCTCGGCGCGCAGCGGCCAGGTTTCTGATCCATATAGTAATATGGAGCGCACCGCAGCATTG
>NW_008751664.1:2829563-2909107 GCF_000715545.1 Opisthorchis viverrini
ACCTTGTGGAACGAAGTTCCAGCCAGTGTAACCCGCGGGATCATTGCAGCACTCAAGCCCGACCACCACGTCAAGGTGGCAGCTTTAGGTCGGGATAAATAAACATCGGTGGACTTTAATTCATTACAAGTCTAAGCCGTTTTACCGGGGGTAGAATTAGTGGACTCAGCCGGTATATGAGGGATGGAATTCGTCCAAGTCCATTTGCAGAGCACAGTCAGGGCATGTCCTAACAGTACATGTAACGGTTCATTAATGTGTTAGAACCAGAAACCACCTGGTCGCATTGTCGATGTGGCGGATTTCCTTAACTGAAGCAAATGGGCCATCGACAATGTGTCCCGATGGGCTCCAGAGACTCCCGATCCAGTTGTCAAAATATTCGTTTATTGTCAAACGAGCAGGTTATCATAATTATCTGTCACAACAGCACTGCAGCCTTGCAAGCTAAATGGTGTCAACCACATCACAAACGAGAGATTCAGCTGGATTCCAGGTGAGTCTCTCGCAAAACCAAATTTGTTTGCAAACAAGTGTGTTTCGCTAGTGTCAATCTTTTGTTCATTGATTCGCTAGGTTTGGCGGTCGTAGGCAGTCGCAGCCTCCCTCGACCAACAGACCACAGCTAAGGCACGAAAATTCCCAAGACTATATCGAACTCAGTGTGTTCCAGAAACTTGGGTGGGGGGCATCGAAGGATCCGGAATATCGTAGAATTGGGACATCAACTTGTGCACCTGCGTCCAGAAAGAAACTTGGGTTTAGATGTGAACTATGTAGGAGGTCGCTACTCTCCAGTGGTGGAAGAGGTTTCTAACTTTCGGTTCATCAATTGGAGCGATGTCTATTCAGTAAGCGCGAAGCGCTCTTACGATCGCCTGCTCATCTCGCTCGTTAACCCAGTGTTTGTGTGTGCCAGAGACATGTCAAAATCCAAGTGTTACTTTATTTGTTATCAGTAGCTAGAAATTTAAAAGCAGTTCTAAAGCGGTGGCCCTCCCTATGAAGTCAATATAACCAGAAGGGGCAACCTTCTAGTGTTCGAAACACTTTTATTTTGAGAAGAGCTTGTATATCAACACGATTTGTTCATTGTCCCTGCCAGGATTTTGGACTTAACGCAAATCAAGCCAGTGAATATACATAGAAAATTCAGCTACTGCACGGATTAGCTTACCATCAAATCAAGAGCGTTTGGGAGTGAAGCGGTGTGCAGTTACACATTGTAAAATCATTGTAGCTGCACCCCCCGCCCGTTGTAATAAGGTGCCTGCAAATGTTGCCATTTTGGTCCACTTTTCATCATAAACGACAATGTGAAACTATTCGCCTAATAACTCATAATTGATGAGGGTCTTCCGACATGCTTATTTGACTAGGTATCGGCCACAGGCCTGGGGACTATAAGGAACAGGAGAGAATATATTCTTGGCAGAACGCAAAGTTGCCGAAAGCCCTTTGATGGTCTACTGCTGATTTCGTCCCCTTTGGGGGCTTATCTGGTAGTCAGAGCTCCTCAGTTTCCGTGAAATTATGTTCTTTGCTTGTACGCAAATGGTGAAATACACTCATTTGCAATTACGTTGAGGTTAATAAGAGATTCAATCAAATCCCTCTTTTGTGAACTGTACAAAGGCCGCTTTATGTTCCGGTACAACGATGTTAGATTTATCGCAGTACATTTTCTCAGCAGAACATATTGCTTATGAAGTTGCTGATAATTCTCCGACAACCCACGACCCGTTTTGGCCTTCGCATATTCCTTTGAATGATATCACAGAGATGAGACATTCAGTTCAGTGTCTCATCAACACCAGTGCAATTTGCAACTGAGTGTATTTCGCCTGTTACCGGATGTTCTTGCTCCTCCATGGATAGTGAAATAATTATTTCCGTTTTTATCACTGGTTTAGGAACTACAAACTGTCAATCCTCCAACTATTCATCTTCTGATAAAGTATTCGAGAGAGTGCTACAGAGACTTGGGTTTCATTTACTTGCTGCTATTCTCCTGTGATGCAGCCGCGTTTCGCTTGAAAGTTGTCGAGTCGTTTTCCGCCATGATGCGGTAGCCAGCTCATCTGGCTGCTCCGGTAAGGAAAACTTACTGACCGGGCACGTTAATTCGCACAAGCGAGTTTTTTCAAGCTTCTTACGAATAATAATGACTGATGTTCCACTGACCGGACACGTTAATTTGCACAAGCGAGTTTTTTCAGGCTTCTTACGAATAATAATGACTGATGTTCAGGTGAGACATCAATCAATATTGCGCTCTTGGCCGATAAAGGAACAAGGCCAACGGATGCTCTCAGTGGGTTGACATGTTTTGGCGTTTACACGTTGGTTCGACCAAACTGGTAAATCCATGTGGCAGACAAGGTATTCTGGTTTCTATTCCAGTTGGTTCATGTTCTCTGTGACCGTAGACCGATTTGCGACAGACAGAATAACTACGGGAGAATGATAACAATCGGTATATTCACTTCACTAATGACGCGAAATTTCCGAAAAGACTAATTGGTCCAACCATGACCACCTCCGTGTTACAAGCCCAACAACCATCATGAGGTTAATTTAAATATTTCGCGAAGCAAAATAATCTAATAGACCAAAGCCAGTTGGTGTAGCCGCTACCAACTGACATCACACTGAATACGCAGAAATGGACGGAGCAGCATCCACTTTTCTACTACATTTCTACTATTAAGATCGTTCGAAAACATCAGTTAACCCAGCGAATAGTTAAAGGTGTCCGGGAGGATTTTTAGTCTCCCGATGGCACTTGTCTCACGTAGGCGTAACACCATACACCTCTTCCGAATGTTAGAAGTACGCTCAGTTATCGGTGAGCTGCATATACAGGCGTGCACACACACACACACACACATCTTCCGTCCAAAATCCGATTCATGCTTGTCTCGGCTCATCGCTTTCAAGATGACTGGTGTGTGTGTGTGTGTGACGCAGGTAACCTGAAATCTGGACTCGATTGCAATTGTCACTCGAGTATGATTGCATAACTGATATAGACACCGATGAGGTCAAGTGCAAAATCCGTGTGACCTGAGGGGGCCAGTCAGGCTAAACACAAAAAAATTTGGCGACGACTTGGCAACTTATCGCCTGGTGAGTGAAAGCGGTGCGTATTGTGATGGCTTCGTGTTTCGAATGTTTTTCTACCGTCTGAAAATAAGTGGACACAATCGGTCAGTCCCGCAGGCTATTGGCTACGCATTTTGCGGTCGCATGTCAACGATAGAGCCGTGTGATTTAGACTCTATACTTGCCTTTGTGAAGAAAATTGGTGTTCGATAACTGCGAGCCAAGTGGTGTGCGACTGCACAACACTAGAGGCAGGTCATAAGATCGAAATCAGTTCACGTGTAATTAAACTCGCCACATTTTGTGTGAATTCCATCTCAGTGAGTCCACAAATTCCTTTTCCATTCTTCGAAAACCAGTCTAGCTTATTGAGCTTAGTACGCCTGCGCATCAGCTTACTGCGCAGAGGAGCAATCATGTGAAACAGTGCCGTGCGATTACGCCCACACGTCTGAATCACATCCGACGTATATCATGTGCCGGAGAAAGAGCAAAAAGGGGCACAAATATTTCACGCCCACCCGATGGCCAGGCACCCCGTATACAAGCGCACAGACGGTCGTGTATGAGTAACCGAGACGAAGGAACAATCCTAGAACCGGTGTGGGCGTGCATGAGACACACCGGTTGGTTGACCATCAAATACGGTCACAAGTGAACCATATAAATAGAAAATTGTAATTACATTAATACACAGTTCTTTCTGGCCGCCTTCTTGTCTTCTGACTATAACCCAGTATCGTCGGGGAAGGTGAAGAGTTACAACAGAGGTGAATATCAAACTCGAAGTAACCATTAAAAAGCACTTAGTCGAGAATTTCCGTGGTCCATATTTTAATTAGGGGCTTATACCGAGAGTGAATTTACCGTATGCTAAAAAATCGAAAAGTACTACAAATTAGGTTGGTGTTAGCGGGAGACTCAACCGAATCTCGTTTATGATATTCTTCAACTAAATGTGTAAAAGCCGCCTCGTTTCGGGCGGCACGATGTTCGAGATATATCAGTGAAGTTCCTTGAAGGAAACCATTCATAAGGTTGCTGAAATCTCTTTGACAGCCGATGACCGACTTTGTCCTTTTTGGGGCCCATCAAGTAGACGGAGTTCCCGAGTTTCCTCCAACTTTATCTTCTACTTGAACCCATATTGCTCGCGAAGTACACTCGGTGTTAAACTAATTTGGTTTTAACGGGAGGCTGAACTGAATGGCAACTTAATCTCGCACTACTCCAAGATTCCTCATTTCTTTATCTGTGTTACCATCAAATAAGCAAATATCTGGTGTCCCCAGTTCAAACCCCAGCACGGTCATAGATATACAGTGATGACTTGCTCTAATAAGAGTGGAAATCGATTTAAGCGCATCCCCCTTTGATGTGGACTCATTAGAATGGTTGCACCAGAAAAGGAGGAGGGTCATTGAAACGAGCGTGCTGTGAACGTGAGTCAGTGTTCTGTGTTTATGAAGTATCTATATAGGGAAATACAACCATTTGCAAAATAATTTGGTTTTTCGAGAGACTCACCTGGAACCCAGCTGAATCTCTCGTTTGTGATGTTTCCAGGCAACTGAATGCGCTGCACCAGGCCACCTCATGTTTCAGTCGCTACGATATTCGAGATATCGCGATACATGTATATTTGTCATGCACTACTCATAGGGTCGAATTGGACGAATTTTCAGCAACCTTATGAGTAGCGCACTACAAATATATATCTATATAGAGTTTTCGCAGGACTATGTTATTCTTACGCTTGGAAAACATCCCTTTTTCTGACTACAACGACAGGAGACATCCACCATTACTTACATGCAAAAGTATCTGTGTGACATTTATGGGTCAGTGTATAGACCAACGGTCGTCTCTGTACTGGACACCATGATCAATTAATCAATCACATTTTGAGTTTCCTTGAAATTTACCGAGATCCGCTGTTTAATCGTGGAAATCACCAGCCATACCTGATTTGATACCCCGTATCACGGAAAACTGCGCCATGATATCGTTGGAACTGCTGGTGAGCTTGTGTGGTATTGTTGTGTAAATAGAATTTCGGAAGAAATCAGAACATCAACGAAAACGCCAGGTTCGTCTATCTTAAATATCTGGATTTAAAATATATGTTGTTTGTGGACAACCACACCTATCTGCGAATCAGTCTGGTTTTTGCGGGATACTCAACTTAATCTCTTGGTTATTATATGAGCTGTAGAAGAGTTTTCAGCAACGTTGCGAGTAGTTTTCCTTATGGAAAAACATTGCTTTCGTTTGTCTTCTCTTCTCAGAGTTTGTGTGATCAAACTGGTTTTATAGCGGCCGCACGATGTAAGTAGGTGTACTATAGGATTAATCAGATTGCCTGCTGTGATATTTCCTTTGGATTTGACAATGGTCATCACGTGGCAAGAAGATGGGCATAACGAAAGCGATCGAGCTTTTATATCTCAACACAATGCAACAGCCGGCATTTTAACTTAGTTACACGTTACAACAGCTTGAGCGTGAGTACCTGTGTGCTCCGTTGACGGTGTAAACAATCCCATCTGGGGTTCATCGGCAAATTTTGGGAGATCTGCATGTTTGACTGTCTATGCCTCCGAATCATTACCCAAGCCTGGTGAGAACATCGGATAGGCAATTTCACTTCCAGTACCCACGATGCAGCAACTAATGAGACTTTTTAGGTTACGCGTAGCTGACTACATATTTCATGAGTCAGGAAACCATCTACTTGTAGTATCTTGTTTGTCCATCCCTCTGTACAGTGAGAGTGATCCGAATTAGTCACTCCACAAGTAAAAATCTTAGCGAAGCAACTTGGTCACTGCCATCTCTCATGCATGTTCACTCAGTCTCAGTTCTCGGAGGAAGGGAGAACGGCTAACTATGATTTCGCCACTGTCACCAATGTACGGCTTCCTTCTCGTCGTTCTCTACCCTCGTTGAATAAAGTGGACTGCTGAATGCAGTACGTCGTTGACGCCTGATGAACTGAACCGTGCCCTCAGCCATTGGTTTTAGCTTTAACATCACGTTTGGAGGTTGAAAGAAGTAACTGGTGCCAAGATGCTACTGGTTGTTGGAAGCTTTGTTTTCTAAGGTAATCAGGGCCTTTTCCAGGAGTTGAACACGAGGCCTACCTATAGGTGACTAATTGAGATCAACTCTATTCATTGCTGGGCAGTTTACGTCGCTAAGTTGGAAGCTGGTTGAAATGTCTCTCTTGTACAGCCGTCCTGTTCTGGAAGAACTAGTCATTTAATGTCACCTGTAATAACTATATAAACCCTCATCTTTCCGCATGTGAAAATTTCGTACGTATTGTCCCAAAGTTGTTGACAACTGATATGCTGTAAAGTGTGGCACCAAATTTGGCAATCGGATGATGTTCAGCGAAGCTGTGTCACCTGTAGGCTTGCTCCTTCTGATACGAGTGAGTACATATTCCCTCAGAATAGTCGAAATTCCGCGTAAGAATTGTTCTTCCGCAACCTGGTTATGTTTCCTCATCAGGTAGAAAAAAGTACAATGGCGCTGGCGGCCAATTCATCAACGAAACAGAAATGACGGAAAATCGGTTGTTGCCTGTGATGTCAGGTCTCAGTGTAAGAGTTCCAAGGACTAAAACTCTTTCTGAGGAGTATTTCTAACCCGAAGCTGCCTTTTGAGGGAGATCACTGTATTGTATACCTTGTCCATGACATATATCCTGCCTGCTTTGGGCAATACTCTTGGTAATCCCAGGGAAATATTTTAACAATGCTCACGTCCGTTTTCATCATTATACAAAATGACACCTACCAGACCACCTGGATAACTGTGCAACGATCCAAGAAGTGACTGTTCGTAGCTATTACCGTAACTAGACCAAAGATCAAATAAACTATGGCTAACTGCCATGCGAATCTGACATAGACTTGATTTCCCAAATATAAAGTCCGATGCTATTAGTCCTTTCGTGATGCCACTAGCGATGTCTAATCTCGTTGAAGACTTTGGGGAGTTAAGCCCACAAGGGAACTCAAAACGCATTTACATAACTAGTAGTATATAAACCAAAGCAAATCGGACCATGGCTAACTATGGAAAGTCGTGGGTGACTTCCGTGTTCATCTTACTTACAACCACTTATGCCGGAGGCACACAGCATGGGATTCAATTACTAGTTTGTTCCCATTGAAGCCTGTAACTAACCCTCCTGAACAATCGACGAGCATACAACTGTGTTAGATATGAACTCCTACTCCTGCAGTTGTGCAAACCACAATGGTTAAAACTAGCCAGCCACAAGTGTAACTCGGGAGCGTCTTATAAATGGACAGAACTTCCGAGGTACCCTCTTCGTGTGATGAGTTTCAACCGTTTAGCCGTCCCCAGATACCTTGAAGGTTATGCACCACCTATTGAACATGCCAACAGTTGTACCACTATTTCATTCTGTTTTCCTTCCAATCGTATTCCTTTCGGTTCTGCGCACGGCTCAGATCATTTGTGTAGTACTGTCTGCCCGGAGTCCGTCGGCTTGGTTCAAATCCGGAAATGAATATCAGTCCTCTATGTCACGTGCTGAATACTCGCAACACACCATGCGTAATGGCTTGTCAGCTTTCCTTGGTGTATCCAGACGAACTTGGTTTTGAGGTGAGGGTCGATACCCTCATTCTATCAATGGTCACCGGGAATATATTTTGGGAAGGGTGACGATACCGCCAAAAGTCCTCATCGTATACGAGTTCCACCGTAAACCGTGGCGAATTCAATCAAACGGAGTGACTCATGCTTCGTTAATGTGAGTCTAGCGGGAGGCTATCCTTACTAGTCATATCCTCTTTTTTAAGGAACTATTCGAACAGTGATATCCTCTCCAGTGTAAATTCATCAGGAGAGCTTAGACCAATGAAGTCTAGTTGAACGTTGGTCCCAGGCGCTACATAACCATATGCCACGTCACATTAAAGATTGCATTCATTCTCGATAAATACACTGATTTGCATATCAATTTGGTTTTGAAGGAAGACTCAACTGAAACTCTCGTTCATAATAGTCTTCAACTGAATGTCATGCACAAAGACTACCTCATGTTTCAGTTAGCACGACATTCGAGGTATCATTCGGGGACTGCGCCTACCTGATGAGTCACAAGGAGGGCGCAACCGGTCGTCGGCTATCAAAGGGTGTCTAGCAACCTTGTGAGTAGTTTCCATTTGGAAGTATACTGCATTCATTTGTTTTATTGGGGTTACGTCTCCCTGGTGCTAAATTTCTAATCAACTTCAACAATGAGTAATTTATTATTATCAAAGCCCTTCGACGATATGTAGTACTCTGGCTTGTTGCGACTCTATTACAGTCGTCGGTTACTTGCAGTCGTTAAATGAATGGTGAGTTATGTTGGTTTCGTTTGCCTTAAATAAATCCTATCTTGTTGTATCTCTTCACCTTCCCTGACGATACTGGGCTACAGTCTCAAGACAAGAACGCGGCCAGAAAAAACTGTGTATTGATGCAATTACGACTTTCTATTTATATGATTTATATGACTTCGATCTGCTCTCAACCAACCAGTGTGTCTCCTGCACGCCCACACCGGTTCTCGGGTGGTTGTTCCTTTCTGTCTGTGCGCTTGTGTACGGTGTCTTGGCCATCGGGTGGGCGTGAAATGCCTGTGTCCCTTTTTGACCTTTCTCCGGTACACGATGCAGTACTATGTGACTCACACGTGTGGGCGTAATCGCACGGCACTGTTTCACATGACTGTTCCGCTACGCAGTAGGCTGATGGGCAGCCGTGTTATATCTTAAGCCAAATGAATTGACAACTGTGGTGACCGTCGTTTCTGGTGCATGATGGTACGTGACCAATTCAACTCGACTGAAGCAAACTCATCAACCGTAGGCTTCCTCTGCTCAGCTTGTAAAGGACTGATCAACTTAATATAGCTCCCCAACGTCTTTGGTCGTTTTAACTTCAGAAAACACAACTGAAGACGTTTGATATCTAACTGTACAGTAATCAAAGACCCAAGCAGCTGCATAGTACGGGAAAAATTATTTATGATCTACTTTGGAAAACCGCGCCTGAAACTTATGGAGAAATACGGCTTCGCTCCAGACTCAATCAACTCTTAATTTTTTTGGTTTCAGTTCATAATCGGACCACAGAAAACGGTATTTTGAGTCATTGTGAGTCCCTGATTCACACGGTGAAGTCCACTAACACCAGAGTCCTCTTTATGTCGGTTGCTTGTCTGTTCACCGAGCACGCCAGCAGGATTGGAAAGGTCTCATCACCAATCGAGGGCTTGAGTGGTTGAGTGTGTTGAAACTAAGTCCAACATGTCTCATTTTATGACCGATGTCGGTCTATCTCACTGAGATTGGGTGACTTCTGTGAATCCAACTGTTTGTTCATTTGCAGGAACGTGAATGAGAAACCCCACAGTTAAAAACTGAATGAACTGCCTTTTAGGCATGGTAACAGCGTTTTTTAGGTGGAAGGTGTTGAATTGTTTGACCTGATCACAAGAAAACAGACAGGCTAAAAAGTGTGGATCAGGTTTGTCCGACTCCTATTCATTTGGCGCCTCAAAGCAAGTCCACGATTGTCACCAGAAGTAAGCATGAGGACTGGGATACTGCCAGGTTGCCCAAGCCTCGACAGGAGAGGCAGAGGTCGGGTTCGAACCACGGACCTTCCGGTCGGTAAATTTGCGCTTTTAACACTGAGCCACCTCCGGACCGCAAGTGTTCTGTTCATTTTGCCGTCCTCGATATTCACGTTTTGGTTTATTTTAAGAAAACCATAAGTAGTGATCCCAGTTTCGTCTGAGGTCGAATATCGTGCTATTTTCAGTCCAACTGAATTCTCATTATTCCTATAAACGCAACACTGTACAGCAAAATTGGAAAAGAGCCAATACACTAGGTAGCTATTATAATGAACTATGCATTACGGGTAAGTGGATCAGAGTGGTGGTTCTTCTGTCTTGGCCATTTTCTCCCGAAAACGCTGGTGACTACAAAGCGAATTTGTTAACTGGAACTGCCCGACCTCCTGATCACCAAAGAACGAATGGTTGATGTTAAAACACTACCAACCCAGGAACCAAAATTCGGTCCGTGTGCTGACATGTGCGCTACGGCTGGTATGAAAGTGACACGTGTCCACACTGTTTTGTGTTGATTACCTCAAACGTGCAAACTGATCGTGGGATACTAATGTCAAGTAATCCGCAAACAGTCGTGCTTGAAGTATCTTTGTGCAGTGATTTAGACCAGAACGGACTTTTGGGATCTTATTGCTGTGAAAAACCACTGAATAAAACCTATATGGAGTTAACTGAAATTGATATTTTTAGTCTCTCCAGTCCTTTCTGTGGGTGTCATGGCGTTTGTCCCATTAAGTTCTATTTCAACCTCGTTCGAATAGCGCAGACGCATGAATATGCAAGAAGGGATGTTTCAGACTGCTAGTCATTTTATCTCTGGTACTAGTCAAAAAACGCCAGTAGAGTGAATTTAGATAAGTGGTGCTCTCAAGAAATAGGGATTCCAGTGCTTCGTATCGTTTTGCAGAAGAAACCGAAGAGGAAGGACAGTCATGTCAGGGTCGAACTCTCTTATCAAATGGGGGCAAAGCTTATGAGGTTATTACTGCCCGGATTCCCAGGAGAACTGCAGTAACTCTATATAGCATGAAAAACTTTTTTTAGGTGCAAGCGGAGTGCTAGCTGACAGTTTGGTGCCTACTTCCCATAAATGATTTTTTCGAGTTTGAGCTGGTCAGAAATCAGGACGGAAGCTTCCAACCGGAAGTACCGTGGCTTTAATCGACCCTTAATATTTAATTGTGTTCTAAGAATGCTTGACCAGTCCAGTTGTGCAATAGCCTGAAGTCTTTATTAGGGTTTCGTGGTAAATACGCACCGAAAGTATGCCATAGTTGAACACCGTGTTTGATTGGTTGATGGCTTCAAACAGTAGAACGGCTGAACGACTGATTGTGGTCGGCTGATTGATCGATTGATGGGTTCGATTGCCTTCACTCAGATATCAATCAAAACCTAGAGTCCGACCAGTTTTACTTGTTTCTGACTGACTATTTATTTATTTATTTATTTATTTATTTATTTATTTATTTATTTATTTATTTATTTATTTATTTATTTATTTATTTATTTATTTATTTATTTATTTATTTATTTATTTATTTATTTATTTATTTATTTATTTATTTTACTTATTTATTTATTTAGTGGATACATGAATGAATGAGTGAGTAATAGGTTGTCTTGGCAATGCACTTGATAATATACTCTCTAAATGATGGAATATATGATATGGAGACTATGAAAAAATCTACTGATGCAGTCAAATGTTCCGTAATTCACGTGGCTGGCTTTCATCCGAAACGGATCCCTGGTCGGCAGCAACTGGTTTACTGACCGATTCTGTCTGGCGTGTAATCCACAAGTGGTTTGCGTGTTGCCGAAGGTAAAGCCACATGCGGACCACGTAAGCCGATGGAATAAAGTGCCAGAGGAATAAGATAGGCAGACAGGGATGCAGACGCTTTCTGAGAGCCACCTGTCAATGAGATAACAGTATGTACCGGATATTTTTATTTTACACCAAGGCGCTGAACTTGTCCCTCAATTCTTTTAAGTTTCAACAAGAAACCACACTTCTCCCAGATAAATTATCTTAGCAGGACTTCCTGGGAAATGCCATTAAGCAGTCAGGCGATAAGTCAGTGGTCGATTGTTACTGGGAAACCAATGCGTAAATCCTAGCTGTAACATATCCTGTTCTGAGTGTAACCATCCATTTGATGGTCTCGTCGCTCCTGGAAGAGCCAAAGATATCTGGTTGCTTTTTAAAGAAGTATTCCAACAATAACACGGTGACGAAAATTAATGTTTTCGGGATCTCATCATCAGGTCAGTACATATCTAATGGTTAAAATAGGAGCGAAAAATGGAATACACTGCGGAGACTGGTTAGTGAAATGCAAAACGTGGAGACACGAACGATTGGTTGTCTCCGCCTCCCCCCCCATTTCGCATCTAGTTGGATGCTGTGAGACGGTGAAAAGGGCTGTTGAGTGACTTGGCCGGTTGATTCGTGTCACACGACCAAGGTAGACTCAGTGTTCGTACGAAACGCTTTGACAACACAGTACCAGAAGTATAGCGACTGCCCCAGCTGTAGTCAAGCAAAGCCGTTGAATAGATACTGGCAGTCTATTTGGCACGCGGTAAATGATTTGAAATGACTCATTTGGCATGACTACTTGCTCGGTGTCAATTAGGTGGGATGCGATTGAGCTCCTGGTTGAACTGTTGATGTTAGTAGTATTCCGGTAAGAGAGCTGCTCGCGTATTCTCTTAGAGAGTTGCCGTGTCGTGCGCCCAACATACTCCGCTGAACAACAGCAGGAGAAAGAATACACAACCATATTCTGGGCGAGGACTGGTATCTTGTCTTTGAGGTTTAAGTTGAGCAAAGAGTTTGTTGTAAACCAAGACCGCAGAGTTCCAGCCGGAAACGTGAATTGTAAGGATTGAAACAAGCGGCGATTGAGTATGTCCGCCAACAGATCGCCTTTATATAGCCTTTATAGCCAGTTTCCTTGTAAGGACAGTTAAAACAACAGTTACAATACTGGTGTAGCACATGTGAATTGCATGATTGGTATTCAATGTTCCTTGGTCGTTGCGTTCGGAATATGGATTGTGGTCAGATGCACAATGGCTCGCTGTAGTGAGTTACACCATTTACTGCCGGTACTATACTTGGAGATCCAAGGGTAAATTATCTGCTAACTATGAACATGCGGAGAACAATGCTGTGATTTCAGGTACAAGGGAGCTGGCAACTAGGTTACTGACAAAGGTCCGAAACGCACAAGGAGCACCACTTTGTTTGGAGATGCATCGCTGAATAACTATGTAGCATTAAAAATAGTTCCTTAAATGTGCTAACTGGATATGAAGGAGTTTTGTATTGGTATTTTCGGCTGACGATTAAAAAGATGAACCACCTGATTTGAGTGGTTTCCCGCTCATGGTACAGAGGCTAACCAGATTTGTACCAGATAGCAAACAGATGGTTGATACATGGGCAGTAATTTATCCCTGCAGCCCTTAGCAGATATCTCTTCAGCTTTTCTAAATTATTCATTCCTTAGGGGTTTTCAACACTTCTCACGGTCATCTCCTCATGTTGAGAGACCCCCTGTCTTCAATTAATTGGAAAATGTTCGAGACCAATTGGGAAGTTATCGTTTCAGAGAGGTATGGTAAACAATCGGTGGACTCATTGCTGGGCAACGTTTCGCTTTTGACACAAAAACTTCGTCGGGCTAAGTGAGTAAGTAAGTAGGTTGATTGGGTTTTAAGGCGGTGAAACTCCTCATGAGTAGTGACTTGATCAGTGCTGGGTGTTCAGTCTGATTTTCCTGTTTGTTGATTAGTGGGGATGACCAACATTTACGATAGATTGGTTAGGGGGGAAGGATTTGTCTTCATGATGAACCCGGATTTTTCGTCATTTGCTTTTTGAGTCTAGGACACCTTAATGGAAGCTTTTGTGTCAGAAGCGAAACGTTGCCCAGCAATAAATCTACCGATTGCTTACCAAAACATCTCTGAAACGAACTCCTGTCTTCTTTTTCTGATTGATTTTTTTCCACACAAAGTAGGTGATACTTGGTATCACTGTTAGTTCGATCAAGGTACCAGTTGAGAGAATATACCACCTTCATAAAAGTTGTATGCAACCAGTTATCGCTTGTGTCTCCATCTCCCAGAAGGTTTAATTCCAGGTTTTCATCTCAGTTTCAATAAAAGCATAGAGAGTTGACAACACACGGTATGAGCTCTGTATTTGACCTTTTTGACGTTATGGAAGGGTTGTGGTTTGAAACTGGACCGTTTTGTTGAAGCCTTTCAGTAGTCCATTTCTAGTGGGACTATCACAGTAACAAATTTGTCCGATCAACTGAAGAACGCTTGAAGTCAGAAAAGTGATAAGCCAGACTTTCAAACGTTTCTAAAACAATCTGTGCGGTTCGCCTGCACGACGGAGCCCATATCTTCCCACAGATTAATGTAGTAATATATTGGCGTAATCTCTGTGTGACGCATGAAAACTATGATCAACTAGAGAAAATTTTTTTGCTCGAGAGAAAACGGAAGCCTTGATAGACAGACAAAGCGGAGTGGAAAACGAAACATTGTGGTGACGCATTCATCAAGTATTGAAAGTGTGAAATGGTTGCAGTTTCACATTTCGTCTATTCTGGTCACATGATCTTTGAAATGTTCAGTTCCAACTGGTGTTTCTTACCGCGCACATTAGTATGATTTTTTCGGTTCATAGGACACAACGAAATTTACATAGTTGTTTGCGCAAAACATGATGATCAATACCGATTTGGTGTAGTGAACTTCTGTGGCTATTGATCTCAATCTATCGAAACAATCTATCGTGTACAGAGAATGCCAGATGAGTAGTGTGCGGTTTCAGCTGTTTGTGTCACTGTAGATGTTGAATTAGTTGAGTTCAGTATACATAATCCCACACTGTGACAGTAACAGGAATGGATCGCGTGTTCAGATATCGATCCATAGAGAAGACTTGCAGTAAATCGCTTGATCGGTCTTTCGGGTACGACCAAAGCAAACCAGGACAGAAAGCTAGCTTTATTTAATTCTACCTGGTCACACACAGTCAGGCCAACTATGAGGGGTATAGCTTCATCTGCTTACTCTGCATTCGATTCGCATCAGTGTACTCCTAGCAAAGGGTTTATGAGCTTTTTGCGATGCCCTGAGAAAAGCCAAGCTGGCGCACGACGTTATAGTGCACAAATTATATCCAATGGTCATCCTCTTTTAAAATACCTGCGATCAAAATATAACTTCAACCCCTTTTTCTTGTAAGACACTGACACACAGTGCCGATAGTAACTGGTAAACCGGAACGAGAGAAAAGTCTGCCTTCTAGAAGCGGAAATGGAAGAAATTAGCTGGACCTTAATATAGGTTGTGTAACCTACTGTAATAATATTTTATGTTCATATAAAAGATTGAATAAGCCGGAGTTACTGTAAGGCCCAGTTATAAGGTGTCACAATAGTCACTTTGAATGCAGTGAGCCTTTTTCAACCTTGTCTCTCTAACTCCATCACCGGATGATATCCACGGCAAACTGTTTTCAGTCATTATGCCATCCCAAAATGGGTGACGTACTTGGATGAATGAATAAAACAAGGCCCGCTTGAACAACACCAGGGGATTTTGAAGACAAAACTATCATTTTCCCTAAGGATCCCCATACTCATCCACACAATGTTTAAGTAGTTCCACTTGTTGCGTTGAGAAGATAATACCTGACTAGACATGAGCGCTTAAGTTAAACTTTGTGCGCAGTTTGACCACAGCGTGTTCACGGAATTTTTCAGATAATAGTTCTGGCCGGTTGTCTTCGCATAATATCCTGGCATCCTTTGAAAACTGAATGCATTTTAAGATGATTTTGTGCGGGCTGTGTAGTCCTTAAGAAAGTTGGCTGAAGACTCCACGTTCAGCCAGCTGCAGTTACCATCGAAGTACCCTGGGGACTCTTCAGTGGGGTCATCTGGTGGATTTGTAAATGAAACCCGGGAGCTCTGCCGGAAAAATAAAAAATTCAAGTTATTCCACGAAATTGGCATTTATAACCTTACAGTGGAATTTCCAAGTACGCACTTAAGGACTTCACGCCAAAAAACATTGCTATTAACAAACACCACCGTGTTGCTTTTCATTTGGGCTTTGTCAATGAAGGTGATATCTGCTCTATTCGTTGTATTCGCCAAAAAGTGTGAAGCTGGGGTGACTGCAGGAAATTCGCCCTGAAAACTGCCAGGTGTGAAGTATGTTTTGGTCTGGCGCATGCCTAGCTTTAGTGCTGACCTTTGCAATGTTGCCCTCATTCTCATCAGAGTGAGACTGCTGCTAAAGGGCATGTAGATTTTGAAGGCTCGGCAATATGAGAAATCCAAAAGTCTGAAGGTGATGTGAATATCAAAAGGAATGGGACCGGACAAGTGCGCTCTTCGAAACCTGGGCAGGCCAGAAAACTGTTGAAACTTCCCCCCTTCCAAACAAAACATATACTTATTTAATCCTCGATACATCCGGTCCTTTTGTTGTGGTTAATCTCTTCAAATCAGTCCTCTCACATCCCTGCTGCCTTCATGCCTACATCCACGGCTTAGAAGACTCAAAGACATCCTTGCAAATGTTTAAGTGCATTGTGGTTCGGTCTAGCATGGTGTTAGCAATAAAATCAGACACACGAGTAATACGTAAGCAGAGTACAGCTCACTTCCGGCCATTATCTGTGGCACTGAGCGTTGTCACACAACGGTCCCAATCGCAATGCCAAGTCAGGTGCTAATATAATGTACAAAGATGGTATCAAGGCTCATAGAACTTTTACGAAAGTGGGAAGTAACAATAAACGTTGGAGAAGTACATTAATAACACATTCGTTAGGTTTGCATAATTGTTCTTTTTGACCGTCAGTGACCAACTGGTGTAAGTACAACGAAATGTGACATCAGTCGAAATGGTTGCGAAATTTCACTCTGCTGCAGTGACAGAACAAACCATTGAATAGTTAGGAAGGCGCGCATTGGTGGCATCCGTGGCTGGAGGCAGTCTCTAGCTGAATAGTCATCAGCGGAGTTTGGATACAATGCACATACACCGCGAACAACGATATAAAACGTGCGATACTTCAGGTCACGGTTCTGAAAGAGTCACTGGCTCATCACTTACGCTTGAGCCGACCGCCATTCAGAGGTCGTAACTGTGAAAATCAAAAGGAACAGCGATGGACCTCACATACTTTACCATGTGAATGAAGAAGGATGTGTCGTTGTGGACAAACCGAGCACTTATTACGGGCAAACGAAACACAAGGCTACACGACTTGAAAGCTGGCAGGTGAGTTTTCATTGAACATTTTCCTGAAGCACATCAGACTCAGATGTTTGAACAGTAGGAAAACACTCAAATCCGGTTACTCAACTAGGCAGATCGCTTAAGACAGCAATGGGATGGATTAATTGCCGGCACTGTGGTTTAAGTTTGTAGTATCCCCAATTACCAAAATGTTACGCTCCAGAGGGCGGACGGTAAACCGAACGCTTCGGCTCCAACACCATATTGCTTGTTACTGCCAAATTAAAATCAGAAAGCAAATACCGAAAATTTGCATTAGAGTGCGTTATGCGATCAACCCATTCTTTTCTGTACTGTAAAAAAGAGGTTTATTCGGAGAAATCCAATGTCACAACTAGTCCAACTCTTGCTCTTTTGTCAGACAACGTTTCAATTTGTTCAGCATAGTTTTCTGACTATTCGTTCAGATGATCGACTCTTGCTTTTTTGGCCCTGTTTTAGGGTGATGATACGTTCCCAACCGAATCGATCAGAGCTCATAATGACGAAACTATCGGTTTGCTGAATGGTGTGCAGACAAACTAAAATGTATCCATTCACTAAGCGGAACTATATGGTACCCTTGCTGCCGGTTCATCTCAAACCATGGAACCACTATTGGCTCAGAGGATCCGAAAACGTCACTGTGAAACATGCCACCGTCTATGAAAATGAGGTAGATTTCCGCTTTTCATCTGGATTTTCGGAAAAAGGCTACATTCAGATCGTGCAGGTCAAACCAGACAGGTGATTTGATTTCTTGTTGATATAATTTACTCAAATGTACTCGTGCTTAGTTGATATCCCATTGGACCGGACTAAACGGAGTCGAATTTGGGAGCTAGGCACCTTGGAGCTATTTAACTGGAGTTTGAGTGCAGTTAATTTATCCGCTGATATGAGTAAGCTGCGTTAAACGAGTAAATTTAAACTGCGACTGGTTTGGTTTTTCTCGCTACTACCAGTTTCAATGGTGAAATTTTCAGTCATTAGGTCTCTATACGTTTTGAGCGTCATATCAAGTTCCACGAACGCCACAAGACTAATCTTGCCGGAACACCGAATTTTTAGCGAGCTAAGATGGTACATATGCTCAGCAAACTTACCTGCATCACGTGATCCTGTGTATTTGCAGCACTAGAACTAGTTCGTCAGTTCAATGATGTGGTGCACGGATAGCTGATTCTGATTGATTCGGAAAAGAGGTTCCATGGAATTTCGCCGAATCGAATCCTGTTCTCGGATCACTGTCTCTCTGGACCTATCCAAGAAAGTCTAGTCAAGTGGAATTGAAGACACACACCTCATTAAGGGAATTTGTGAATGTGGAATAGGCTACTGTTTGTAGGTGTTGAAGCAGGGCTAGCATATTCAGTGAAAGTTAACCGATGACTCATATCAGGGGATCTTTGAGATCTGTTTGAGGTGAAGGATATCATCTGTTCTCCTTATGTCAAATGCTTAGTTTCGTTGCTGCGGGTGCCCACCTCCTCACAGAAGTTTTCCATTAGCTGGATAATAAACCACAGCACTATGGATCAGCCGATTAACCCACAGACTAATCTGCACCAGCTGACTGGAAAACACCACTGGCCTACTTCCGACACCACGCTGTTTCCTTCTACCCCACACTACTTCTGTGGCACTTTACCAGATCCGCTCTTTTGGGCATTACTACTTGCCCTGAACTCCACCCGACAGCTGATTGGTTGATGTTTGGTTCAAACTGTAATGGCGGGCAGTGAAGTTAAAAAAAAGCATGACACAAACAGATACAAATGCCAAAAATCCGAAGTAATTTCCACGACTGTTTTTTTTTGAGGCAAGTTTTCTTCGCAGAACTGACGAAATGATCTAACTGTTACACCCGTCATTCCGTTGTTTCCAAACGGGCCAAACAGACGTATGTGGATGCAAATGCCAACTCCTAGATTATGTCCATATGGTCAAAATACCCGAGTCATACAGTTTCAGAATCAAAGGAATTACTGGATTAAGGCCATCAGATTTGTATGAGTGGACAAGCTGCAACAGTCAGTACAGCAAACCATACTATACTTACTTCCCTCCAAAATAAAAAGGACCCTTGTTCAGAAGTTTGCGCTTGTCGCAGGACTATTGTCGGGAATCTTACCAAAGGCCGAGTAAAAAGTATTCTGTAATGTTTTGTTATGCATTACTCATAAAGTTGCTCAAAACTCCTCGACAGCCCACGACCGGTTTCGCCCGTTTTGAAGCTCAGCAGGTAGGCGCATTCCCCGAGTTACCGTCAACCTTACGTTCTACTTGAAACCAAATTGCACGAAATTAGCGATTATACACTCATTCGCAAACTAATTTGGTTTTTCGAGAGACTCACCTGGAACCAGGTTGAATCTCTCGATTTTGATGTTTCCAGGCAACCGTCGTGGGCTGTCGAGGTGAGTCATGGGCTGTCGAGGTGTTTTCGGCTACCCTAGGAGTATTGCATTACAAATGCATACGTGTATCGCGATATCTCGAATATCGTAGCGACTGAAACATGAGGTGACCTGGTGCAGCACATTCAGTTGCTTGAGAACATCACAAACGAGAGATTCAGCTGGGTTCCAGGTAAGTTTCTCGAAAAACCAAATTAGTTGGCAAATGAGTGTATATTCGCTATTCTACAATGTTATTTTAAAAAAATCCTGCGACAGGCGGCAATCCAGTCTTGCGTACACTGGTTTTTGTTGCAGCTGTCAGTTGCTGAATGATATTCCTCTAATCAATCTTCTTTTCAAAGTGATGCGATATTTTTAAACACTCAAATCTACTTGGCTGCCTGATTTTTACTTCTTGTGTGACCCCACACGGTAATTTAGATGAAAAATCTAGCAGTTCAAGCATTGATGAGTACACTGATTTGATGAACATGGTAGCCATCAACAACACACACATTTCTGTAGTCAGTATAAGGAAGCAGAGATTGCTTTGTTCACTGAAATTTATTGCTGCTCCATAATGTTAGACATCGAATCACCATACTAACATGATAAACTTCAGGTCAAATTTTACCTCATCTAGGGCAATGTCCGTCTCGATTACCCTGGCTTGACTCCTAACTTTTTAAACAGTTCATCAGGGTTGCCGAATAAAGGTTAGCATCAATAACAATTTTTTGGTTTTCACAATCCCTCCCTCCTAGGTGCACCGTTACTTGGACACATTTTAGTATTCCCTCACATTTGCATCGCTAAGAAAGCCTTATGACGGCTATCTGGTGTCGAGTGGATCCGTTTGCTTTATTCTTATAAGGAAATCCGTGAACAGGTTTCACTTTCCGGTGGACATCCGGAGGAACTCACACCTTACTTACTTATCGTGCCTTCCAAACGTCTACAAGAAATGCTGGGGAAAAGATGAAGGCACGAGATGATCCACGAACTTAGGAACAGAGTAGTACTCAAAAATCAAATAAAACCGAAATTTATCATCAACCGAATAGTGTCTAGACTAGTGTCACTAGTTTCCTGCTATTACTGTTGATGCCATAAGCAGAAAATACTAGGATCATATTTAGTGAAATACACTCATTTGCAAACTAAATTGGTTTTGCGAGAGACTCCCCTGGTACCCAGCCGAAACCCTAGTTTGTGATATTCCCAGGCAACTGAATGTGCTGCACGAAGCCACCTCATGTTTCAGTCGCTACGATATTCGAGATATAGCGATACATGCATGTTCGTAATGCGCTACTCATAAGCAGACTATAAGGTTAACAGAAACTCGGGGATTGCGTCCATTTGATGAGCCTCAAGAAGGACGGAACCGGTCGTGGACTGCCGATAAATTTTCAGCAACCTTATGAGTAGTGCATTACGAGTATAGAATCATATTTGTTTGGAGAAGCCATGATTATTGAACAGTTTTTTCCAATGAATAGGATTCCTTGGTTTGAAATGCTAATTAAATGATGGCGGTACTGTTTGGGATGAACAAACCACAAAATAGACTTGCAAGAAATGGTCTGGGGGAGAAGCTGTCCGCCAGTAGTAATCATCTTTGATGGTTTTTCCAACGTGCAAGAGAACATACCATAGATGACTTTACGAGTGTTGACGCAATCTTCTCCACGATAAAGAAAACAAAGTCGATATCACCGATAAGCGTCACCTTTAAGAACAAGTACTGCAGCTGATTTCAACATTTTGCCGTCAGTTCTTTGAACGTGCACTCCTGTTCCTGTAGGTCACCGTTTTCCGGGGACTGTCATCATGACAACTGCTGAAGAATATAATAATTCATTACGCGTAAAATATAGTTCGGACATGATAAATTAGATTAAGAAGCATCGATCAACCTATATTTAAGCCTTTGACTGAAATCTCAGAAACTTTGGCAGAGCTCTTTCTAATTAGCAAGGAATATTTACTTTGGAATGTTGAGAAAGCTAGACTATTAAGCCCACAAGTCAGTAACCTAATGAACCGAGTTTCGTTTCACTACCAGCGCCCGACTCAGAGCATAAAACATATTCATATAAGCACAAAACACCGAATTTCACTTTAGCAACCATGTTTGTCGGTTGAGACAGGTTTTCCATTGATGGAGTACTTGATATATGGGTATGCGATACGGGCGAAACCTTAAAAAGCAGCGGGTTTATGGTATTCATCACTCCAACGCACAATTTCCATCAAGAGCCTGTGCACAGTCACAATAATTGATATTCACGAAATAGAAACACAGCGCTCACTGATGCTGTCTCCCCTGTTGGTGATGAAACGTCTGAAAGCAGGCTTCCAAGCTCGGCGAACCGATCAACCACCACCTGATCTTCAACCACTTAACGTATCCGAGCTATCAATATTTTGATGTACTGCCGAGGGGAAGAACATGGAGCGACGCACATAGATAAATCATTACCACAAGCGCTCACTATGCTGTCTCCCCTGTTGGTGATGAAACGTCTGAAAGCAGGCTTCCAAGCTCGGCGAACCGATCAACCACCACCTGATCTTCAACCACTTAACGTATCCGAGCTATCAATATTTTGATGTACTGCCGAGGGGAAGAACATGGAGCGACGCACATAGATAAATCATTACCACAGCGTTAGGGTAATTACGTACGTTGCTTTTATCGGAAGGATTTAGCATGCTGGGTCCGTAGTCAACTCCGTTCGGAGTGAAGCGAGTTTCGTCAGAATAGTATCATCTAGAATCGTTTTCCGGACCGTTTTATGAATATGACACGCTTGTAGGACTGCATTGAAAACCAGAGAGTAGAATTCTAGAGTTGCATGTATTCTTGTGTTTGTAGTTTCTCTCAGAAGGTTTTTGTAACCTTCTAGAATGTTATGTATTGCAGGTGTTGTGTTGTAGTTTCCTGCAATTACTCAGCGAATCGTTCGTTCGACAAGAACGCTAACAAACAGGACTATGTGTTGGCTGTTGCGCGCCTTCTGATTGGCCGCCTTTCACGTCCACTCATGCCAACGGGAGGCACGCGCTATTTATGCGCGTCAACACTTGCATACACGTGCGTGCTGCCTTACGATTTGTCGCCTTTCGGTAAGCGTTGAATGACGTTTTTATGAATGTATGGTGGACGCAATCCTTAAGGAACCCCTGTCCTTCCGACTATTTTAAATTTGTCGGCTTATGCACTAGGGGTCGCACCAGTGTATTGGGAAGTGGTGCACTCAGTATCGGATAGCAATTCAACTAGATGTAACGACATCATCGAGGTCAAAAAGTGCTAATCAAATCACCTGTTTAATTCCAATCTAAAGCAAGGCCCCTAAATTAATTAAAGTTGATTGAGGTGGCTCCTTGTTTGAGCCCTTTTGATGCGGTGGACGGAAAATTCCACTGGCTCTAACTTTTGAGAGTCTCCGTGAAAAATCTCGTTAGAACCAAAGTTTCATATTCAGATTTGGGGTTTATTAGGATTAACCATACACCGTTTCAATCGCCGAAACAGTGCATTAACGTGCACAATCGTTATCTCTCTACACTGAGCAGACATTCGTTGCTAGAACTTCATTACCCCGATGAATGAAAGTGTCTTCGGATTTTGGGCGGACCGTCCATTTCTGGACCGTATAACATGAGAGTGGGGAAAGAAACGAAAAACCCTAATTAAAAGATGCGAAAGCCATCTTATATTGCTCATGGGCTCATTCTAAAGCGGTACATGCTAGTTTTGCCAACTGTTTGGCGGAGTTAGAACACTGTACACAGGAGAGGTTAGCCGAACCTTACTTCATAGGTCAATAGACATGGCTACCACTAGGGTGACGCTCGAGAAAGTGAAATTCTCACTCTCCAGATTGATACGGTGGGACTACAGGCCTTGGAAGTATGCGGGAAATACAAGCTAGGGCTGTTGAGTACGGAAACCAGTGTACAAACCACCAAGAAATGGTGAACTGGCACTGGTCACAGACACAGGGATAGCATGAGATTCACCAAACCGAGGACGTAGAACGGATTTCGAAAATTTCGAAGAATGAGGTGAAGCTAGGATCCAGTTCATAGCGAGTAGTGATCTCCGCTAATCACGGGACATCCAAACGTGAACTGACTAGAGGGAGTGGAGTTAGTGAGAGGCTTAATATCACCCAAGGTGACAACTTGTTGTGTGCAGTCGTTAGTTGAGGGAAGTCATTAACAGAAGAGGTTGTGCTCTGAAGCAGTGAGTTCAGGTTGACTCTTATTCTTGAACTTTACCAGTCTAATGGTCGTAGCACCACCGCACCCGAAGGGACCTTGAAAACTCATAAACGCTGCGTGATAGTATACTCGAAACGAGTTGCACTTAACATCTCAAACCTGACCCCATTTCAGGTAAGTTTCTCACCCAGACACTTGGTCATCCTCAATAACTAACGTCGACCTAACCGACACCGAACACTGCTTGGAAGCTTGGAGGAGATCCTGCTGACTTGCTCCTCATTCGCCTTGAAACTTGTTCAGGCTCACAACCTTACCAATTGATCTGACGGAACTTTTGTATCAAAGGTGACACATTATCCCAAAATGGGTGTACTGGTTGTCTTTCAAGGTCAGAAAATTTGTATATCCTTAATTCTCCTGATCAGGCGACGATGACTGCTACTTTTACATACAACATCCTGACCAGTTTTCTGGCAACACAGGTCCCAATTTGTGGTTACTGCATTTTTCTTGTTTTATAAATTTTACAACAGAATGAGTATAACCGGCCAACGCATGTTACCCTCGCACTGGTGGCAACGACGCTCACTACTCCTGTGTGACGAAGAACAACACGAACCCCTCCCTTCCAAAGTGGTGATTTGGCTCTCTGTAAAGAAGGTCTTTGGGAGTAGAGCTCGTGTTCCAACATGTGTGCCTCCATCCGAATTAGCATGTTGTATGGCGTAATCATGGAACGACTGTTTGCTTACTATGGGTTGTGCCAGTTGACCACCATTAGGAGAATTTCATGCTGGACACTGTAGAGTACATATGAGGTTCCAACACCTAATAGATACATCATTTAACAGCTGAACTCCTCTAAAAATCACTAAAAAAGTACCCTGGTAACGTTCGCAGAATGCAGCATTCGACTGATTTCATTCGTTCATTTCGCACAGTATTCTTAGTCTTATCTCAACTTGCTTCTTGCCTCTAACATTCCAAGCCATACTGAAGTCACATCTAATCGGTATTTTTTCGTCGTTTTCAAGCATCCGTGACGTGACCTTCCCAAGATGGCCTGTGCAGACAGCTCAGTGAGTATTAGAATTTCGTCCACTTTTTTCACAGTGGTTGGTATAACGCATTTGTTCTGCTTGTGAGGGACCGCCCTTCGAGCGGTTCTTCTGAGAAGAGTAAACCGTTGGAAAAAAGATAAGAAATCGATGAAACTTAGATATACTTATTCGCGACATAACCTGCTTTGGTTACTCAGCTGAGTAACGTTGATAGAATTACTAATTACTGCTAAACAGAGATGAGAAAAGCGAGGGCATTCAGTGCGGCCAGTGGTAATCCTAACAAAGGAGTGCTATCTTAGTCACAAGCTATTATTGTATGTATAATGGTAAATGGCTGCGAATTCAGTAGTACTGGATAACTTTAAATTTTTGAAGGTCAAAACGGTTGTAAGGGTTTATGCTTTGCTCATCTATAGATCGGTACCCGTTAGATGTTTTGTGATCTCGGGTGATCTCGGGTATACAGCACGGATATAATTGAAAAGGTTTAGGCATGTGATCACGTGTCCATGCCAGTTTACCACAGATTTTGAATAGTACCGTCCTTACTTTCTATCTCTTTCTATTAATATGACGCACAATGGGAAGCCTAAGCAGCCTGATTTCTCCCGAATTGGCTTATCTAAAGGGGTAACTGTCTGGCTCGTTAACCCTGTTGTATGATGTGTATAGGGCTTTTTAGTCACTCAGTTTAGTGAAGCCTGATTTCTCACGAATTGGCTTATCTAAAGGGATAACTGTCTGGCTCGTTAACCCTGTTCAATGATATGTATAGGGCTTTTTAGTCACTCAGTTTAGTGAACACATTCTTTTGTTTCAATCAGTCGGATAGAAATCATAGCACTCGTTTTGTCTGCCCGCAATTCGTGAACGTGTGTAGCTTCGGACGTTCCGATAAGTAGGCACGTGGCTTTTCAGCGAGCAGTTTGGCTGTCGTGACAGCGCAACTGGCATACTTGCACCTGATTGGTCAGAATTACAAGGTTGAATTGAATCGATGCGTGGAACGTAGTGCCACCTACCAATGGATAGCGTGTGTGCGGCAAAAATGAAGCTTATAATGATGCGCAGTCGGCGCAACAACCGAAGCGAATACAATGTACCCGAGCGACCTAAGTGCTTGGAGTCTTGGTGGCCCGCCCTCTCAAGGTCCGGGTTATCCACCTAGTATGACACCCGGGTATCCACCCACTCCTGGTTACCCCTCAGGCATGCCTTACGACCAGCAGCAACCAGGCTATCCAGCTCAGCCAGGCTATCCAAGTCAATTCCAGCCCGGACATCCAGGTCAAACTCAGCCCAGTTACCCGGCCCAACTAGGATATCCAAGCCAACCTCAGCCCGGTTACCCAGCTCAACAAGGATATCCAGGCCAGCCTCAGCCTGGACACCCAGGTTATGCCCAGTCAGGCTATCCTGGTCAGCCACAACAGGGACACCAGCAGCAAGGCTATCAGCCTCAGCCAGGATATTCTCCAATGGGTGGCGCCATTCAAGGGACGTCTCCTGTGGGTGCAGCACCACGTGTGAGTTGACCGTTTTAGTTAGGATTGCAGCATTATTTCACTTATTTCACTTCATTTCATTCCAATCGCTAAGGTTCTGGTGGCCATTGCGTTTCTGACCACGTCCACACTATGTTCTGTTTAGTCCAATCCTACTCTGAGACCCTACCCATACTTCAAACCAGAAGAAGACTGTGAAAAACTTCGTAAAGCCATGAAAGGGCTGGGAACCGACGAAAAAGCCATCATTGATGTTCTGGCCCATCGGACAGCAGACCAACGCGTACAAATCGTGAATAAGTTCAAGACGATGTACGGCAAGGATCTAATTCGCGAACTCAAATCCGAGCTTACTGGTCATTTCGAGGACGTGATCGTTGCGATGTGCTACTCTTTGGATGAATTAGACGCTCGGGAATTACGTCGGGCTATGGAAGGAGCGGGAACTGACGAACAAACATTGATTGAAATCCTTTGTTCCCGCAGCAACGCTCAGATCCGCAGAATCAAGGAGATTTACAGCAACAGTAAGTCATGATGTCCTTTTTAACAGTTGGAAGTGTAAAATTTAGCTCCGTTCATGGTGTATGCTTTTACAGGGCTCCAGTAGGAGGCATTCTTCGGATTGCTATCAAACTATTTCTGCATAGTGCAGTGTTACATACTGATTAAAAACTGCTATACACTGTATACCAACGGTCATCGTAGGGTTGCGATGGTTCTCTCATTGATCACACTGAGCACGTCTGGTTTCCATGACTATGAGAAACGTTTCTTCCCCAACTCTGTTCAGAAGCCTCTTTGGTATATCTCTTTACCTTCAGTCTTCAAAGGTCGAAACTTGGAGAAAGACGTAATGAGTGAAACTCACGGGCATTTCAAACGTATTCTAGTCAGCTTGGTACAGGGCAATCGTGATGAGAGTACTCATGTCGACATGCAAGCTGTTCAAGCTGACGCCCAAGCCTTGTACAAAGCAGGAGAAAAGCAACTGGGAACTGATGAGTCATGGTACGTCCTTGGATCTAACTTTTTGGATGATATCCCTCAATTCATGCTGAATATCTGGCTTCAGCCACATTTATTCCAAACTAGCCAGGAGAGGAGATACTGTAATGAAGATCTGTATTTCGATTATGGTACAAACTGGATATCGGCACCCATAGAGAATTCGTAAATCGGTTTTGATGTTATTGTTCGCTAGGGAACTTCATATTCGTTCTGTCGTGTGGGAACGTATCGCCGAATCGGATTTGGATCTACACACAAAAGCGAGGATAAGTGACTCTGTTCTGTACTGTTTGTTTCATTTCCCAGCCAGTTTCACTCGGACCTCATCAGCCGTAAAGTATTAGGGACCAATACTCACACTTACTGATTGTCATTAATTAATGCTGCAACACTGCAATACCAGTTGATCGAACAAAGAATTCTTCAAGAGTTCTTCATTACTATCATCTGTGAGCCATGATTGTGAACTTTTGTCCTGGAACGACCAGGAAAAAGTAAACACTACTGGAACAATTAAGATCCAACGCGTCCGTATATCTAGACGGGAACTTTGTACAACTTGAGATGAAGTGGTTACTCAGCAGGGGCTTCCTCACTCAGGTAGTCAGTCGGTCGTGGTAGAAAGTAGTGGAAGATTTCTTTCAGGTCCCTTCATTGCTCGGTCAACCAGTATGAGGTCGTCCTCAACAGTGGTTAGTTTCCACAGCGGGATATGACGTACAGCAAAAGTGACAGGTATCGTGTGATCCTCGTTTTCATGTGGTTCTCAGGCTTTTTCTTGGCATCCTCCCGGAATCCGTGATACTAATTCCTCCGATAGGCTGTCCAACGGGCTAACTACCCTTGACAAATGTTCACACATCGACTTCTGTACGTACACAGCTTACGTGAGATTTAGCCATCGGCCAGTGCATAGTGTTGCAGCAACTTCTCACCAAGTGTGTTATGCTGTGTCCTTCGTTGGTATCCTATATCACTTGGCACCAAATTGAAAAAAATTTAGTCCTCACAATAGGCCGGGATGTTTTAATTTTAACATCCAAACTTCACTTTTGATGAGTGGGAATATAACGGGTTTTCCACGCTCCAAAATCTGTCTGATGTGATTACGGCAAAGGGTTCCAGGGGTCCTAATGATCTTTCTAATTTTACACATAAGCCTGGCAGCGACAGTTGTCGTTTTCATCGTTCCTTCAAAAGGTGTAATGTCTAGCGTTACAAGACTGCCTAAAGACCTCTGTGTAGTGGTGTTCCTTAATAAACAGACACCACTGTGTTGCAATCTAATTGGATGGTCACTCTGTGGACATCATATGCTTTGATCAGTCGCTCTAACCCAGGTTACTAAGCGATTTCTCATAAGGCTCCCTTGCTGTACTCTTTCTTTTGAGACCATGTAGTGAGGCATCTAACAGAGACATATATGGTACAACCTATTCATATGTGTTGTCGATCGTTGGAACGAACTGGCTTAGTTCATATCGGTACGTTGACCAGATCAGCTACTGTGTTACTTTGGTAGAGCTTGAATGCCACATTCAAATTCTTACTACAATTACAGCCGTCTTTCAAGGCTCGTATGATGACAGGTTACCTTTCATTTTGATTCGCCGAAACATGCGTAGCTATCGGATAGTGTCTATGACAGTCGAATAGCTGGGGCAATCAGTCCCCAGGGCCTCATCGAAGGCATATGGTTTCACTGCATCTTTTTTGTGTCAGGGTGTGATGTGACCTTAGGCGATAAAGCAGAGTTAGTCGGCAGAACTATAAGGTATACAGTAGCCTGAGGTGGGTCATTTGATTGGATAAGTAATAAATGTATCCAGGTATGTTTAAGGGCCAGAAGTGCGATCGCGCGAAGTGACATAACTGGGAAGCCCAGTATCCAACATCGCTTCCACTTCGATGACCTGGGTTAGAATATTTGCATAAGTGTCGTCGAAATAGGCTGCAGGCACCTGTCTGGAAAATTTCATAAATGTGCCGTTTCATCAGCAAAAATGATACTTTCAAAAGACCTTCGGCGCATTAGTCAGATAACGGAGACGACCAGCTACGTGTTTCCAAAGCCTGGTTGAATGCACTTTCAAGCAATGACGAACGGCTTGCGCGCCCTTTTTGGTGAATAGCATAAGACAAGCTGTTCATTTATTGATTGTTGTGCCGCGAGAAACTTGTTGCAGGCCGTTTTGGTATCCCGCCATCTATCCGGCTCGCTGAACAGCAAGCCTTTGACGTAAGCATATCATATTAGTCATGTTGTACAATTCGCTTCATAAAAAATCCGCTGTGCTAAAATTTTGCTTCAAGGGTCCTTTTTTGCGGGATATTTTCCTTAAAAACCAGAATTGGAGGAGGCTATTGTTGCATTTTGCTATTTACCTCCAAAGGGTGTCGCTACTTTGATACATATCTTTCCAACTTCTTTTACTTTCTCGGTATCCTTATGCCTTATTTGCAATCGTTGATCCACACTCGTATATTGCGCGATATTGTTTATCTTCTAGAGGGGATGAGATTTACGGAACAGCCTCATCTCGCGTTATTCAAGCCAGAACGGTTGCATCTTTCAACCTTAAGTTGGTTACTTTTGGTTTTGTATAGTTTGTACCCTTCAGTTTTCTTCTATCCATGGCTCTGTCTCTGTATGAAAAGCAGACAAGCCAGGACTGTCACAGACCTCAATTAACTCGACAAGTTTTGATAAACGAAACTACTCACAAGGTTGCTGAAAATTCTTCGACAGCCCTTGTGAGTAGTTTCGTTTATGATATCTCGAATATCGTGCCAACTGAATCATGAGGCGGCCTGTGTGCAGCACATTCAGATGTAGAATATCGTAGACGAGAGATTCACTTGAGTCTCTCGTGAAAACCATATTGATTTGCAAATGAGTATATTTCTCGATAAGTTTTACCCCAAATGGTCCTATGCCGTCCATTCGGATAAATGAACGCCGCCAGCTGAATATCTAGCCCACGAAGTCATGTGTTAATGAATTAAACTTGGGTTGCTAAAAGCCTGCTCAGACAAAACAGTTCGGCCTGACAAGCTATTCCTGTTGGTGTTGGATTGCTGTGTTTCAGAACTCTCTGTTCCACTGTGCTCGCCGTCCACTTCTGCCTAATGCAAATCCAGAATTCGTGATGGATTTTAGGTAACCGGAGTAGATGCTACGTCTGAAACCTGACGGCCCACTATAAGTGCTTCCCCTTCATTTAACCCAATGTTGATGAGGCTGTTGACAAGGTGCTTCTTGACCTCCTGGTAATATCGTCTGATTTGTAGACGAGTTACGGAGGTCGACTGACAACAATATGGCTTGACTCTATTACACAATTCTGAAAGCTGTGGGCGCCAGCAAAAACTGTCTTTTGTTTGACAATTACACTCACTTGCATATCAGTTTGGTTTTTCATGGGAGAATCAACTGAATCTCTTGTTTATGGTATTATTTTTGTTTGCTTTGTTTGCTTAAAAAAAGTATCCGATCCTGTCCCTCTCACCTCAACTACTTTATCGGCCAATAAAACTGCATTCGAACTGGCGAGCGAATGTTGAAATTTCTTGCTATTAAGCTTGGTACACATCAGGCAACTGTTCATATTCACATGAAACTTGATCAGAGGACTTTGATCAACTATGCGGGCGACACTGCCGTTTACAGAGTGAGTTGTACGCAATGTGCACTCATTTATCCGATTACCACACAACAGCCACATGTTCACGCATGCACAATCCCGCTTTTCACCTTGCCCCTTTCAAACGTGCTCGATCGGGGGGGGGGGAGTTGTCAGGATAGTTCTTTTATTGTCGATCAATCTGTTGTCAACGATTATTCGCTTCCTCAAGCTAAACCTACTTGGTATTATGATCTCTTGTGTCTTGATATGACACAGACACATTGAAAAATTCACCCTTAAGATTTGCAGAGTGTACCGTTTCCTATCCAGACAGAGCACTTCGGGTTATAAGGGACTTTGCACATCACGCCTGACGTCATTTTGGGTGATTTAATGGAAGAGGACTGGAAAGTCACAACTGAACACCCTCAGCTTTTATCAGCTTCTGGTAACACTCTATCATCGTGATGGATCCCTTGGATGGGAAATAGTGGTCTATGTACAGGCCTTCACAAGAATCCTGGTAGATGTCCTTTACCTGTTGCTCGAAGATATGGTCAAGATATGGTTCTTGAAGTTTCTCTTGCGCACCTCCGGTGTTCCTTAACACGCAAAAATGCTTGCGTATAAAATTATTTGCTCCCCTATTCTGCTCACCTACTAAACCGAAAGGTATTCTTTTAGAATCAAACTTGTGGGTCTAACATTTGCTTAGTTCGCCCCATACTGAGAAAATTTCCTGTTCTCTTGAGTTTTTGTTCATTCTTCTTCATCGCTTTTTCGGTCTTAATAATGCTGTCAATTTTTTCTTACTCACGATTCTATTTTAGAGTGAAACAGAAATCCGTTAGCCCTTAGGAATAGTGTCACACGTGACTGTTCCGGGACGGTTCATTCTGATTGACGCATACTTATTGTTGTTTCAGTTTCAATCGGATTTTGGTCTCGAAATCCGAGGCTCATGTTCGAGCTGTGATCAACGCTTATAGCTCTGTGAGTAAGAAGGACCTGGAAGATGCTCTCAAGTCGGAAATGAGTGGGGATCTCTTGCAAGCTTTTCTCGCTGTTAGTAAGTTTGCACTCGGTGTCTACTGAAGTGAACAAGGTTTATTCGAGTTTACTTGATTTACTGTTTGCATCTAAAAATCATGAAACCGACTCTAACCCTCCCTGGGACATATACAAAGAATCCTACATATACAACAATGATCTGGATTTGTGTACATCCACTTTACATTTGAAGAGCTTCAGTCGATAGGTGGTGGAAATATGACATATACTGTAAATTACGGACGTTTGATGGTAGTATGATTGGAGTTCAAAATTACAGCAGAAATTTCATCCTTTGTATGAAATTATTTCGTGTTGATAAGCTGAAAAGCAGTGCGCAGGCGTTCCGACCCTGTTTGGACTCACTAGTGATGTATTATCCTAAATATTTAGGGACATTCAAACCGGCAACCTGTCAGCTAGTAGTTGAAGACTACCTTGTTCAGCCACAAGTGGCTGGTCAGCATTGTAGCTCACACTTCGGTGGGATATAGCGTCACTCAATCAGTGGATCACGTCTTGACTGGCTCTTCGGGTCAGTTTTGGGGTTTTGCAGGATAGGTAATTTGTTCATAGTCACACCACTCTCGTTTGAACGGTCGTATTCCTGTTTTAGCGGGATTATTCTGGTGAGTCCACACCAGAGGAAAGCACTGGACTCGAATTTCGCTCCCATTAGGGCTATTCAGCAGTGCGTATCCAATGGCCTTGCCGGGATTTGAACCCCGAACATCTGACATGCGAGGCGTGCGTGTAGCCACTACTCCACCAACACACTTTGGACGCATCTGAATTTTCACATCTGAAGAGGCGAACGTGTTCATGCTTGAGCAGATGAATAGATGAATAGATTGATCTCATTTGAGGGATGAAATCTCTGCTGAAACATAGGCGATGGCTTCTGCACTTACCTGGGGTCTTAAACTCAGATGCAGTTCAATGCACGTAATATTCTACCGTTTGAAGTACGCGTTTGAACTGTTTTGTGTTCCTGACTTCGTAATAACTTGTCAACCGCCATCAAACCCATAATGCATCATCCGTTTGTTCACTACGGCCGTGCCCTGTTTTGATCTTTAAAGAAACATAACCTTTTGTGTTTCTTTTCACCAAATTGAACTCTGATTTAGCCGTTCTGGGTACTTCAAAATCACTCCGGTGTTAACCAAGCGCGGATCAATTTGGGTGGTGTGTGAGACCATATCTGTCTGTTTACCTACACACATGAAATGGAGCAGAAGGATACGCTGGCAGAGTAAATAATACTGAGTATTTACCAATGAACCACTGCGTCTCAAACAGTTCACATGTCTCCGTCAAATTTCTTCCCTTCTTACGGTGATAATATGAACGTGGAGTCATGCGAACAGGAACCATCGGTATCGGTTGTCAAGAAATCCCTAGTCTGGCCTGCAGTTAACGCGTTAACAAAGAACACTGAATTTGAAGAGAGAAACCAAATTAGTTCTGTAGGAATTCCAACGTAACGAAGCTAGTCAGTTGCTCAGCCCACCTGGTTGTTTGACCTGAGCGACTAACTGTGACATTTTGGAACACGTACGCTACAGTCATTACGCTACCTCTAGGAAAGTTGAGAGGAGTGGAAAGGGCAGAATATTGAACCGGGAAATTCCGCAACGTTTATATCTAAACTACAGTTTGATATGGAAAAAGGATAAATAAAATAGCTAAGTGTTCGGACTACTATGTAAGAGGTCGTGGGTTCGAAACTTCCATGCGGATGGTGCCCAGTAAGTATGAAACAACCGTACGGTGGTTTTCGGATTTTTCGCGCAAACTGATTTCAGGCAGAATGAAATCTTCATTGAAAATACCCAAATCTCCGACCACTACTAACAAATGATAAGTAATCTTTTTCACTTTTGGTTATGCCTGAATACGCCTTCAAACAAACTGGACGTACAACCGAGCCGTTAACTCATCTCTCCAAAACCGATAATCGCAGCCGGATCCGCTGACTTTTAGTTCTACGGCCTCACCAATATCTGTAACTTTTACAGGTTAAACTTTGCTCCAAAAGAGCCGTAAAAGCGAGCGACCGCCGAACCCGACCGATATGTCGACGCGGCTTTAAACCCTAGGGTTACCCTTCTGCCATGGATACCTAAAACAGACCTCATCCGATTTTCCGAAACTGCTAACTGAACAACTGTCAAAAAAGGATCGTAAAACCGTCAAACGCATTCATTTTAGTGATTTTTGGGGCCATTTTCATGTTATCCGAGTTCAGTATCACGTTTTCTTCTCCGTTACTCCATCAGCTAGGTCTAAAGTTCACGACCGACTTTGTTGGGTGAAGTTTAACTACGCTGAAGACTGGTGTGTAACTATTCTCCACTCTAGCCATAGGTACGTAGGCGGAGATCAGCTGTCATTTGGGTGTACACAGTGGATGCTGATGATAGCGTAGGCGGTCAGCTGGGTAGGTCTCTATGGTCGGTCATTTGCTAATGAAGCAGCGAGGGCAGGGTAATTCGCGCCAGTCCCAGATAGTTCTCGCATGGTGTTTGAGACTTTCGGACGTTAAGTGTGCAGGAGGCATAATTTGCTGCCAATGGAAAAAGTAACTGGAGGTGGACTTTCAGGACCGTTTTATGAGATGCCATAATTCATTTCGAGCAACGCACGTTGACATAACTTTTTATACACCCTTTCCCTGTAGTTTATTGGTTATTTTTGAGTGATGTTGCCGATATTGTTTGAAACAATATCCCCAATTTCTCACTCTTCTGAAGAGCTACCATGCACTTTTGTCTTCTCACTTATACACCCTTCCCTGTAGTTTACTGGTTATTTTTGAGTGATGTTGCCGATATTGTTTGAAACAATATCCCCAATTTCTCACTCTTCTGAAGAGCTACCATGCACTTTTGTCTTCTCACACTTCCTGCAGAGTGGCATGCTTGCAATCAACTTGACCACCCGAGTACTTTTGATAAAAGTCGAGTACTCTTTCAGTGGCTGCTGTAGTAAATATTTTCGCTCCTAAACTTGGAAGTTCTCATCCGTGAAATACGTAACCCCGTCTGATGGTTTTGGAGTTGGATCACCATTTTTACACAAATTCTTACAAAGTCACTTGAACCTTGAATAAAATCAAAGTTGACTGAGTGTCTTCGCACTCTTTCTCCGTTAGAGTCACGTTTCGTAACTTGTTGAAATATCGGTAGCTCGGGTGAGTTTATTGGTTGTTGATCAGGTGGCTGTTGATCTGTTCGCCGAGCTTGGCAATTGGCTTGCAAACGTTTCGTCACCATACGAGGAGACATCATCAGTGCATCATCGGTGCACTCAACCGCGCACTGATGATGTCTGCTCGTATGGTGACGAAACGTTTGCAAGCCAATTGCCAAGCTCGGCGAACAGATCAACAGCCACCTGATCAACAACCAATAGAGTCACGTTTCATATGTGACCACAACTTTTTACATGAAAATCGCCCCCCCCCCTATCCTTGTCTTATTGTGACACCACTATTTTCAATATCACTGGAATTTCACTCTGCCTGATCAGGTAACTCCAATTCATGGGGATTGACCTTCTTTTTGGTGGAACTTGTCTGCACCGCGGTAGCTCAGGCTGACCGACCGTCGATTTGTGAACTTGTGAACCCCGAAATTTACATCGCCTTGGTGTGTAGATGAATGTACATTATGCCGTGAAAAGCCCGTTTTTATTGCAGTAGACATAGTTCAACTTCCAGCAATACAAGAACGAAAAGACTCAATGAGTTTGTTCCATCTGCTGCCAAGTTTACCGCAATCACCGCTTGCATATTTCAGCATGGTTCCAGGAATGCAGGCTGAGATGCTACTGAAAACTGCAAGGAAGCTCAAATAGACAGCAGTTATTGTGGTTCACAGTGTACCAACTTGCTTTTACTATCAGACATTTTACTGCTAACTAGGTCACTGGTGACTGACAACTAAGAATCGAACAAAACCACACTTGTCAGCATCTGAAGTTCGGAGCGAGACGCCGGTTGCGCGTACCTCTGCTTAACCGAGGGTCCATGCAGTAGCACAGGCCTGTTATTCGACCATCGGATTGGTGCATGTGGTTGGTACTGTGCATTGGCATATCTTTAGGGCAAACCATTTTCCAAAATATGACGCAGTCTAATCAATTCTTCCTTTTTCATTTACAGCCCGCTGTATTCGAAACAAACATTCCAATCAATTCCCCCTTGTTCATTTACAGCCCGCTGTATTCGAAACAAACCAGGATATTTCGCAAGACAATTGAAGAAATCCATGGAAGGTGCCGGCACGCGTGATAGGCACTTGATTCGCATCGTGGTTACCCGTGCCGAAGTTGATATGGCAGATATCAAGCTGGAGTTCTCCCGCCAAAATGGCAAGTCCCTTGAGGCATGGATCGCGGTGAGTTCTAACAACTTACTCCTTCGGATTTTGGACTACCCATGACAACGAACCTATTCCTTATATTCGAAGCAATTTTCGGCATCTTCGGTCCGTTTACTTCTCAATAAAGACCAGTTCCATATAGAACTCAGAAAAAGGCGATCTGATACAGTGGTGCTCTGAAGCCACATTTGTGTTTATTTGTTACCTTCGACTTTGAGTGATGTGTTGACTGTTTGGAAATGCCATGTATAAGTATGGTCACAAGACCGTCTTTGTGACAGCGAAATATGCATGTGTGACCGATATCGGTTTAGTTCCTCAGATCAAGGTCAGAAACACGCAACACTTGTATTCCGACTGGCTCGACTCACGCATATTTGAATGATTCTCTATTCAATCACTCAAGACCAAGCCTATAGCTGATCACATCGTGATGAAACAGAAGGCGGAATTCACTGAAGTGTCACACCAATTCACTGACTGCCACTGTCTCCTCCATTGAAGACACTTTCAGAACCGATCACTTTAATTATTCAATGCAAGCACTTCGTGTCTGAATAACCATTTTTACACTACTTATGTATTGGTTGATTCAACTGTGTGAACTATTTCTCGACTTTGAACAGGATGAAAAAATGTGTATGTATTAACAAATCCAGGAACCTATTGACGACCAGGTGATACGAGACCAGAGTTAGGCCAACTGAAAACAGGGAACCGGTGCACCACGCTTGAATAAACAAGTAGCGAGAGAACTGCGCTCAAAAGCGACACTTTCGAAATTACTGAAATAAACATAGCTGGGTTCCACGTAGGGGTAGAATGCCATCAGGAGTGACTCGACATCCATTTTGAACCTTACCAAACGCAAGCGCAGCGCCAAACGACACTCCGACTTTGGCTAGTCATTTTAGCTAGCTAGTGACAGCGAGTTTGCTTCTGGGGTCGTTTATGTGCAATGTCCTGTAGTATTTCCAGCAAGAAAAATCACTTGAATTTTAACCAGAAGAATATGCATTCGCGCAGCGCTTCGTATCCCGTTTTCACCTCGTGTTGCCTTTCATAACGAATATTTAGCCTGCTAGAGTTTAGAGTAAAGAACGGCGCTTTTTACGGTAGATAGTCGTTTGGTGTGCATCATTTACCCCCCGTCTGCCTTAACCTGATGGGTGCTGTTTGATGCTTCAGATACGCTGACCTCTGCAACATTTAATTGCGGATGTGTTTGAACTACCAGCCACACCACAGTTATCAGATGCTTGGAGGCGGGATATAAGTTATCTCTCAAATCGAGATGAGAGGAACTTGGGCTGGCAAGTACCATTGATGTATGCCTAAAGCTACTTCAACCCAAAATGATAGCTCATCCACATTGGGTATCCACTTCTACGGTGATTTTCGGCTGATCGTGCAGATGTTTGTCAGTCGTCGATGTGTATCTGAACTTTGGGACGGACATGACGTGCAGATGGATGAAGTCGGATAAACCGGTAGTTCCAATGAACATACCGACCAGATGAGTGACCGCAAATGCAGTTATCAAGTACTTATTTGTTCCGGTGGATTGCTTTGAAGCGATGACCGAAACTTACCTTTAAAAGTAGGGTATTTTATGCGTTATGTTACACCGGGTCTGTATCAGGAGGCAAACTCAGTGGAGGCTATTTAATGTTTGTTTAAAAAAAATTACTTTTCAGAGTTTTGTGCGAATTCTACAGTGACGTTAGATTAGATGTTGATTTGACGAGTTCCCTAGGCTAAACCGAAATGCCCTGCGCTGACCTTTGAGAGTGGATAAGTTGTTATGACACCTTAGACGTAGACCAATGAAAACGATATTTTAAGACCCACGTAAACCTCTTACAACGAAATCAAGGAACACAGGACTAAAGTTGAAAAGAAATTTGTTGAAATTTAATGTATAAGACCAGCAAATGAATATCAGAGTCAATCAGTCTGAATCACTTTGACCAATCATCAGTTATACTGTGATTGGGTTTGAACAAAACGTGTAGCAACCATGTATTCTGAGATGATTCCGCTTGGTTTCGCATACGCGTTGAATTTTTCCTGGAGGTTGGAATGTGAACACTGGTGAATAGTTGAGCACCAAACTCAGCCAATCCACTGCATTCATGAATACCATGTGCAAAAGCGTTATCGGCGGTTTCCGAATCCGTCCACCCCAACCTACAAGTTCCAGTCAGCGATAGACAGCTATTTCAGAAGCAAAAACTACATCATAGTTCTCTTCATGCACTCTTTTTCGACCAAGCGCGTGAAATACGTGAGCGTTTCAGAGCATCTCATCGCTTTCTTGTCACCAGCATTCCAGTGGGGCTTTGTGGAGATTCGCTGCACACCAGTGTGTCTATCAAGAGTCCCCGACCAAAGATGCGTTACCATTCGCGTTTGTAGCATTTAGTGTTTGACTTGGGAGGGGAATAGTTTGTATTCCGGTTCACTAATGCTTATTGTGTCATTTGACCCGAAGTTCCCAGTGTACAGGTTAGTGAGCTGAACTTTTCGTGGGATAATTGCCACGGCAGCCAATACATTAGGTCCGAGAATCCCTGAATATGCACAGTATCGTATTATATGTCTGTATACTCTGACAGATGATCTCATTTTACTATTTTAACGCCGCTCCGGAGACATCCGTGAACTATATTCACGGATCAATTGTTTTAACATCAATGTAATTTGACCAGTTCATTCGAACTTCCTGTCCTTAGTAGGTGATGTACAAGATGATTTCATCTGTTATATTTCATTTCACTCATTTTCGGGAGAGAATCTTAAGAGCCGTGGTATAAATGTAACTAATCACTGATGTCCATCCGCTTTAATCTTGTGAAAATCAATGTTTGAGCAGTCAGTCTGTTTATCTTGTTTTTGGCGCCAAATCAGAGCGAGATGAACATTTATGGAACACGTTCAATGCCAACTAATCAAGATGCAGATGCTGAACGTGTTCCTTCATCAGTTGAATGTCGGCTAGCACACAGCGTGTTTAAGGGATTGAAATGCAGCCACTCGGTAATAGTTGACGTTAATTTCTTTGCGGATAATATGTGGACGAAGTTTTGATATCGACTTCTGGGGACCGATTTTTCTTGTTTTTGATAAGCAAGCATTTCTAGACATGCTACCCAAGACGTTCAGAACATACACTAAGACAAAAAACATGTGTCACACATACACTATCTTAGCTCTATTCTTGTAGTTTATTGACTAGATTTACTAAATACTTTATTCTACCGTGCCAGGAACAAACGTATCTCCGACACTTCCTGAAAAAGGGAAATTTCTGAAAGGCATGTTACTAGTTGAGCTGCTAAACAGAAAAATTTGCCGTTCCAAAAATTTTTTATGTCCGTAAGTTAAATTAGAACATCTCCCCATGTTCGCAAACGAAAACTGACATCAGTACTTAATCGAATTAACGCAGCTGCTCACTTGGGAATGACGGCATATACCTGGCCAGTTCCACTTCAGGCTCACAACTTGTGTTCTCCAGATTGTTGCATCTCTCACGTACTTGCGGTTACACGAAAAGTTTCAGTTTGTTGCACTCCACGCCAAACACATCCTGAAGTATTTCAGAACAGCTATAGCATAAAAGCAATCCATGCAACGTATACGGGACAGTGAGCAGACTTCATTGATAGATAAACACGTGGTGAGCACAATTCCCTCAACTGACCCTATCTAAAGGTAGCCCTACGCAATCAAAATCACGGAGGCTATTAACCACTGATCCGAATCGCTCAACCAACGGGTGTAGGAATTCCCGATACACAGTGTACTCACCATGAACTTTCATTAATCTCTTTGTACAATCCACTGCTCGTCATTTTAGCGTTGTATTCAGATGTAGGTCTTACGTGACGGCTGATAAAATTCACTGAAATGTCGACTGGTCGTATCTTCCTCTCCTATGGTGTAATGGATCAAATGGACTTAATTACTGCTTCACAGAAAAGTTACCTGCGTGGTCTTCAACTTCCAAGGTCACGTTTAGTTGCGTGAACTGGTTTAGCTCATCTCTTTTACTAGCTTTGGCGTAAAAAGCCGTGGACAGAAACACCACTTATCTTCGCAAATTTACCAGATGATCTTGGTTTGTGCATTTCAAGTGATGCTTCTGCTTCTTCCTTCTACCTTGAATGTGTGCAGGATGACACAAGTGGAGATTACAAACGCATGCTCCTTGCTCTGATCGCTTGAAAAGCCCAACCGATGGGGGAGAATAGAATATTCGCAATGACGATATCAGCGACAAATTCGACATCCCTCGTTATAACCTAAACATTCACTTATTCATTCGTTCACTGCTACGGAGTGTTTTTATTTTCATTTTGTGGGAGGCCGCTTTCTGAACTCTCATTTATGCCAGCACAGTTATTTTCTTTAAAAAAATGCCTTTTTGCTTTGTGTTTGATGGTCGGGTTCCTCATACGGTATAGAAGTGATAGCTACTTATCAAAAATGATATTCATGGTTTTATCCCATCCTCACTTAACATGTCAAGATGAACTGACGTTATCCCAAATTTTGCAATTATTCAGAGCAACATGATGAGTAGAGGCAGGGGGCATGGTTCCGCATCCAAACAGGGAGACATGTTTGAACAATTCGGTTGGGCTTTTAAGGTAATGATTTATGACCCTGCCAGTTGGACTCAGTTTACAAAGAGGCGAAGGTTAAGTCTAACATGTTACTCGTTCACAACTAAACATCCTTTAATCTGTCGTGGCTTTTCTCTGATAGCCGAGTAACACCTCACGCTTTTGCTTAATTCCTCACTTCGTTATTGCGCTATTTCATTAGGCCAATGGGTATTCTCTGTTTTGATCCATTTGACAACAAACATAGGTATCAGAGTTCTCGGAGTTTCGGGTACCCACTTTGCCTATCCTATTTGTGACGCAGCTTTGTCTTTTACAAAGTAGTCTTTCGGTGTCGCATTCAAGTGTGTGATACACTTGGAGCTGAAGTATGTATTATTTTGCGTTTGGTTTATGTCGCGGTTTGACTAGGTACGGCATTGATTTCCATGTGAACATTATCTGAACGATCAAATAATTCTTAGTACCTTGGTTGAATGAATGCAACTGCTTTGTACTGCAGTCGTACAGTCCCAAACCACATCTCAAATGCACTTCAAGTTAAAATGCTATTCAAGGCGTGGAAGTAATTTCAGTGCCTCTTGAACAGCCCACTATCGTTTTCGCTCTTCGTGAGGCATATCATCAACCTCCTCTCTTGCTAAACGGAGCAAACACCCAATTGAAAATCGAGATGCCGCTCGATAACGAAATTCGGAGGTTGCGTTTTCTCGATGATTCCCGAAAATAGCGAACAGGTACCGAGGAATTTCGAGTGGCCTCAGTGGTAGCGTCATCAAGGTTCCCAATGTCGGTAGATAGAATGAGGAGATGTTGGACTTTTCAATCGATACTTCGTCATGTGAGTGAATCTAACCTATGCTGAAAAGCTAACAAGCACGATGCAGCAGTTTCATCCTTACTGGAAATCACAAGAATCACGAATCTTCGGGGAAATCGCTTTTCACAACCTCCGTGATAATGGTTGAAGATGAAACCGCTCGAGCAAGAGTGGCTGATCCAAAGTGCGGTTTTCTTGGCTTCAGACAGGATATAGCGCCTCTCATCCTTCAGAGTGGCTGAAGTGCGGTTTTCTTGGCTTCAGACAGGATATAGCGCCTCTCATCCTTCGAACACGGAAATGGCGAATAAATTCGTAACATAACAAAGGTAGCTCAAGTTAAGAATAATTCACGCGATGATTGTACCAACTATCTGAAACCTCGTCGTTACTGAGCACGTGACCATGCTATAATCAGTAGGGTTGAGCACCAGGTCCTGACTAGCAATTTCCTAACTGGTGATTCAGGATAAGCACATATATAAGCATACATATAAATGACGTCCACACTCACTTGTGCTTGTCTTCAAAGCCCTCTCGTTGGATTCAGGCAACTGCAAGATAGTTATCCTGACAATCTGCGCATATGGTGTAAATGCACGAGAATCTAGATAGACAGTAGCTGGGGTTATCAGCTTATACGGGGAGCGGAAAACCGGTTGGCGTACACTTCGGCGACCATACTCATTCTGGACTCGCACTATGTCTTAGTCAGTTGCTTCGTGGCTAATGCTGGGGTATACTAATTCCGTTATCGCTTGGTCTTTCGAACCACCCTCAGGACTTACCGAGAACGTGGCTGAACTATACCACATTGGGATCGAGACCAGAAGGCATGTCCCAATCCTATCTCCACTGGCTTACTCAATTTCGGAGTGTGACCCGTCGACTAATTTTTCTTAAGAATTCTTAGCGCGTGCCACACTACTGCTGCTCCATGCATGGCTACCATATCTAGATGGAGTAACCGTGTGTTTCAACCAGTACGACTGCCCGTGAGTGCATGTGCCTTTTGCATTGGGCCCGGTGATCTTGACATCTCACGTGACTGTTTCGCCTATGCGAAATTGCTTGCCGGTGGCAGGTATCACGCAGGTTTCACAGGTTTCACAACCCCGTGACAGTGGGTGAAACCACATGCACGAATATATAGCCTAAAATTTAGCAAACTGAATGTGTGTCTGATTCTGGTGATTCATAAAGTGCTATATCACAAAAGCAAACTGACAACAATGCCTTTAGAAGCTTAGATTTTTTATCTAAAGTCTTACCACTGGCAACATCATGTGACTTTCGTTGGTGAACTACTCGAATGGTTTTATCTTCATGACTGCTGATTTAGAAATCCCCCTTCAGAATTTCACATGTCCGGCTAGGAGGAAATATCCGAACGGTTGTAGGGCTGGGTACAACTGGATATCAAGAATGGGACAACGAATTTCGATATAACAAATCCCATATCAAAGGAACAAGGATCGGAGTTTCGTCGTAGGTTCGATCTTTCGCACCCAAGAAAGTTTAGGGATCACGGTTCCGGGTTGAGAACCACTGAGTTGGACCACTGGTTTCACAGTCTTTTTGAGTGATGGCAGAAGGCGTAGCGACATATTCCATAAAATTTGAGCTACTCCTGGAATCTACCACAGTGCAAAGCCGCCTCTGGGTTGAGCATAGGGATTTCCAAGCCGGCGTTCCTGTCAGTTAAGTAGTTTGGCAAATGGGGTGTGTTAACAATCTTGTCCACACCTGGGCTATTTGGCGGCATCCTAAGTTGCATAGGGGCAAAGTTGGGAAGTATTAACTATAAAACACGCTAGCAGCCTTTTGATGATATTTTCCAGGGGGCATTACTTCCAGCGGGATAGATGAACCGTTCGCAGCTGCTACTGAGACATTTAATTTTTAACATCTGGCCCCTCCTACGTTCTCTCCCATTGAGTCTAATGACTGCTCTTCGGTACAGAAACTGAGCTCAAACATCCAACGCTCATTTAATGCAATTTCTAACGTGAATGCTGAGGTCAGTCTCGTGTCAATAAATTCTATATTTCGATAAAACTGGGACGGTCCATTGCTCTTAGCTATTCACACTCGAAATTCATCTAACTAATGGCAAATTCTTCTTAGTCCGCTTAGGCTTCAAAGACTGCTTGCTAATTTCAACTTCCCTATGTCAAATTAAGTTGGAATAGTGCGTGTAGTTTCAGCTCTACATTTTAGCGCTAGCTTGTAATCCGTACCAGAGGAACATGAAAGTGTTCTTATTGTCCCACGCACCACGTTTACGTCAGCTATACTTTAGAGGTAGTGTTTACATGCTTTTTTAGACTATCAGCTCAGTCGTACCCACATTAAAACTACATATACGTCATTCTAGCCTACACAGAAACAACAAACCAGACAAATGTTGAGAGATCAATGTTAGATGGATCTCATAATTTCGGTAATAATTTTCAATCTATCACCTTTGAATGAAGCGGAAATCATCTAACGAGTGAATTGTTTTGGTTTGAGTTCAGAGTCCAATTCATCTTCAAAGTACCAAGGTTATGTCTATATTTGTGTTCTGTTGATAATCTTTCTAAAAGGATCATTAAAATTGCGGTACACTACCCCCACGAAACTTTCCGCGAACTTTCAAACTGCATAAGGCTCCGTAAGTCCTAGATAATGGGTCACCGAGTAAACATGGAAGGGTTTAGCGTCATACACTCATTTGCAAACTAATTTGGCTTTTCGAGAGACTTACCTGAAACCCAGCTGAATCCCTCGTCTGTGACGTTTCCAGGTAACTGAATGTGCTGCACCAGGCCGCCTCATGTTTCTGCCTCTACGATATTTAAGATATTGTGATACGTGTATTTTCGTAAGGGTTTAGTTGCAGGTTGTTGCAGGATTAGTAGAACTTTCATTCGCATGAGGCCACGGCCACCTAAGCGTTCCGTCATCGGTCCGGATATAGCGGATTTTACACTCCGTGGAGTTTTGTGAAATGCGCACTGTTGAGGATGAAGTAGCTGTACGTTGCTTGTCGGCCTTCAGAATGGACCATATTTAATTATACAGGACGAAATGTCCAACAGTAGGATTGGTATTCACATTACTATCTTTCGAATGTTCCCTCTCCTGTGCTGGCGTTTGTCTGTTTAGACATCATCATTCATGCTGGTACAGTAGCGGTAACATGCTTGCCTCACATGTCAGATATGCGAGGTTCAAATTCCGGTGTGACCGAGAATATGCACAGTTGATTAGCTTTCATGGGAGAGGAAAACCAGTCCAGTGCTTTCTGTCTCTAGTGTCGACCCACCAGAACGATCGCACTGAACAAAAGATGAGTGAGATCTTTCAAACTAGCGTGATGTGAATGCATAGACAGTCGGCGTTCTTAAACCGAAATACAGAACACCATAATCTTGGTAATTTCCATTGCTCTCAATGGGAAACTTCATTCTAAACAAAAGATATGTAATAACGATTGATGCTCTAGGAAAGGAAATTGATTTTGTTTTTCAACAAATACACTCATTTGCGTATCAGTTTGATTTTCACGGGAGACTCAACTGAATCTCTAGTTAATGGTATTCTTTTATCTTTCTCTTATCAGGTTACTTGGTGCCACAATAACTTACACGAATTTGCAGCAGAAATAGGGTATTGTTCGTCGCCCTACTAAACTTTCTGACAGACACAAAACCCTCCATATACTTCGTGACCACTCTATGAATGGTGGTGCGTCTCTAAAAAGGGCCAGTTCGCAATCACTCTACTGATAAGAACGTCCAGTCCTTTAAGTGTCAGACAGGCGTCTGACGCTTAGTCTTGTTTGTTATGCAGACGTAGTAACAAAACATGCTCTCTACTCACGCACTTCGCACTGATTTAATGGTCCCCTGCACGTGACAGAATAACTGATCCATCTGAGATCTCTGCGCATGAAACCGATCGATTTGATCATCTGAACCAATTGGCCTCGTGGAATTGGTTGTAGCACACAACTATATCCACTTAGTTTGCTTTCCAACTAAATTAATCTCAAAAGCCGGTCGATCAGCTGCGACCTTTCGTAAGAGTACATTCCTCCGATAAGCCGTTTCAACCACGTGCTTCACTTTTTACACCGCTGGAAAATTCCGAAACGTGCATCTTCTCAAGGGTTACATTCTTTATCTGTCTGTTTTATCATTAGCGAATTTCGGTTCACGAGACTCCTTGGCGTTCAAAACCTTCGCGAAGGGAATTAAACTTTTTACACAAAAAGTTGCACTTTGTGTGTGTGAGCGAACCAAAATCTCCAAAATCTATGTTCCTATTTTGCAATTCAACAAATTTCATTGTGTACTAAAGCAATCACATCTGGCGGAAAGATTATGGCGGAATACTTCCCTAGCATTACTGGGACCCCGGAACGCCTAGATGGGGTTCCAAAGTTCGGGCTGGTATTCTGAACTCAATTATCTGTCTGTTTTAGTCCATCAGGGACACGTCGTAGCTTTCAAAAATCCCACCTCATTGTGCGAATACTATCCCGGTATTTGAACCCTTCTAAAGGGTGAATGACTGGCCGCTCGAGCCGCAATTAGTTAAGGTTGCGAGTCCATTCTCTACAACAGATTCAAGCAAGTAGCTGGCTCACTTCTACTTTCTGGATGGAATCCCACGTCCACGTCGGCATTCTGGAGTTCTACACTTTCCACTAGACAGTCGCCAGTAAATACCAAACACACTACTTACCGTGCTGCACACTTCTATCAGTGTTATTTGTTTCCCACTCTGCTTTAGACTTGCGCGTCTCAGTTTCATTTTTTGGTGGAGTTACGCCGTTCGTATGCGAGGGGTTCGGAACATAATAAGTGAAATGGGGACTTTGTAATCAGGTCAAGGCTGTTTCCAAGCGGATGAATACATCTGATGAATTTTTAGTTGTAGCAGCGGATTTCAAGTCTTACATAGTTGGGAGGGTGATTTTGGGATTTAAACCTTGAGTGTAATCCAATTTAAGTTACTCTAAATGCCAGTCAGCACTTCCAATTACGGTGTGACGTGTTCAGCCAAGTGGCCCAAGATTTGTAGATTTCTGCCGCACTGTTGGTGATACCCAACAAGGCTTATCGATACCGACTGTCTCCAAAATCCTGGTTTGAGGTTCAAGTTTTATGACTTTCAGGTTCCCTGAGTTTATTCGGAGCAAGCTAAGGTGGTTTGCCTGCCACCAGATATTGTTTGTTTTCTCATCTGTGATCCTATCCTTAGTACGTGGCAGAACATAACCCTTGATGAGCGGCCTTTTTGCAAACTTGAATGAAGAAAACTCGAAGTGGGATGGACCGAAGACGAGACTAGATATACTGCGTATCTGACAGGTAGCATAGTGGTTTGCACAGTATGTAAGTGCAGTAGTCTAACTTTGGGCAGAATGGCAGGACAGTGGTGATTTAAACTGTTACATTGCGGGAATACATCTCAAAGACGGCCCACTTGCCACATCAATGGCTGAACAGGTAATGTAACAAACAGTACAACTGGATGCGGTGGTAAGGCGAGTGATGTGCTTTGGTCTGTTGTTGCAAAATGTAGCCAAAAGTGGCAGAAAGCCACTGTTTTACTTCATTCCCAAATCATGGTCGTAGGAAAAAACTCAGAGCTTGGAGTTATCTCGTCAGAATACAGTATACAGTATTCATGCACGAGTGAAGAAGGACCACTGATAGAGAAGAAAAAGTTATTGAAATGCGATGTTTGTTTGATACATTTGTGCAATCAGCGGAAGTATTCAAGTTTTTAGAACATAAAGTGAGGCTGGGCAATTGTACAAATTACTCATGTTTTACATTGTATCGTGTTCGGTAAGGTGAAACCGAAGTACGGCGCCCGCAGTATATGCTTCCCCGTCACAAAATATAGTGTCCGTAAAAAAGTCTTCGTACTTGAATGGGAATGTCCAGTTCCACATATTAGTACCTACCCTGGATTCCTGGTGTTAACGGCAGTTGTGGATCCCGTGAGGGATCCTGGCCTCATCAAGACGGTCTGGGCTACTGATCCACTGATTTCCGAAAGGACAAATATAGGTGGTCATGTGTAAAAAGATGAGCTGCATACAATGGATATATATATTCAATATGCATGAGGCAGAGTTGTTTTACCAAGCGTTAGGAATGATTTAATCAGAGGGCGAGGCACGCTTTGGATCTAAAACACGCGACGCCTGCATCCAATATAGACAGAAAACAGGTTAACCGCGGTCGATAAAAATAGATTGAATGGGTATGATTGATGCAAGGATAACCAAATCGTAAGGTTTTGCTAAATCTACACATTTAAACCGAGTGTCCCAAACATTGAATGCGTCTAAAAATATTTTGCAGCTTTTCTCTTCCATTTTATACTACTTGCAGGATCCTCAGTGCATATTCAGGCTGTACACTTGTTTGCGGAAAATACACCCTGCTACGTCTAGTTGTGGTAAGGCTTTGCCACAGAGTTTGTCAGTTGACACTGTTAAAATGGGTGTTATTCACGATTCTAGGCTTCATACATGGAGCTTTCGCCAATACGGTACCTCGATGGGAAAAAGCGGTAAGGCAAGAGCTGTTCTTGAGTTGTAGCGTTATCTTCGCACATCTTACGTACAACGACCTGTTGACGCTCGCTGTACTTAGGCTCCGGTTGTTGCATTGTGTATTTGTTTCAGAAGACTGAGACGGGCTTGTAAACAAAATATCAACAGAACATCATTTTAGTTGTTGTTTGATTGCATCATTCTGACTCAGATGACTAGGTGAACACTAGACCCGTACTCCATGTGGCTGCAAGTGTGCTCCGCGCCACTACAGTAACGGCGCATATAACGAGAGTTGACAATTCGGTAGATACACTCAATCACATACCAAGTTGATTTTCACCGTAGACTCACCTGAATTCCAGCTGAACCTCTCATGTATGATGTGTTATGTCTATACAAAAGTTAGCAGTGTTTTTTCCCGGTACAACCGGTTCTCAATCACTTAACCGATGAAAGTAGGACGTGGGGTTGCCTAAATGACAAACATTGATTGGAAGGAGTAAACTATATGTGAATATGCACTCATTTGCAACTAATTTGGTTTTTCGAGAGACGGATATTCAGCAACCTTATGAGTAGAACATTACAAAGGTAAACTGTATGTGATTACATGGTAAACATGCTCTGAAACAGACGAAACAGTAGTCGGTACGGTATAATCTAGCCACAATGTCTTCAGTAAGATACTTTTTCATTCTTCCAAACCTTGATGTTAGCGATCATCAAAATAGTGATAAGGGAAACAGATACTCAAGTGTAATCAGGCAACTCACTTTGATAGGGTCACGCAGTGCAGTTTGCATCACTCCAGGGAGTCAGTTGGGACGAAGGATCCTATATGACGTTTGCTATAAAAAGGAACAAGACCGATGAAGCTTTTGTGGATAGTGAAGAATTAGAGCATCTGATATATAGTGAGGTGGAGAAAAATTCACATTCCACCTGCTACTTGGTTCTTTTTTCACGACAGCATCTGTATGTTCGCCATTTTTGCTGCACTATTGAGTTGATGATTAGAATGACTTACAGCGATCGGGACTTTCTGCCCAGGCATATGTCGGATGTGAACACAGGGATCTTGATAGAGATGGCACAACGCAGTAGAGTCGATGTTTTATGTTCCAGTATTACTGCTGACTTACCTATTTGAGAAATACGCATTCATCCATCTCAGTGGGCTTCCTCAACACTGTCCGTTAATCTCAGATCACATGATGAAGTTAGCTCTTTTCATTCACTTCAGAAGCCACAGCCATTGAGAAATATAATCCAGCTCAGTGAGCTTCCTCAACACTGTCACATGATGAAGTTGGCTCTTTTCATTCACTTCAGAAGTCATCCATCTCAGTGGGCTTCCTCAACACTGTCCGTTAATCTCAGATCACATGATGAAGTTAGCTCTTTTCATTCACTTCAGAAGCCACAGCCATGAATTTCCAACTTCAGTTTGGACAGTACGCTGTCAATTTTCGCGAGGTGAATGACTGTGACTGCGACTGATCGTATATGTGAGTCTGCTTATCGTTTAGTTTGATGCATCAGTAGCTTTTCCAAATTGATCTAAACTCATTCACTATTGCCGCAACTACCCAGGGACACTGAAGACGATAAGCAATAGGATGAATGCATAAAATATCCATGAGTACACAGTTAAATCATTTTACAGGATAGGGGGTATTTTCACGGACAGAGTATAAGTGAAAATGCTTTTACAATACAGACATTGCAGCCTTCGATGGGCAAATTTTGTTTGCTTAACTGTATACAGTGAGAACCAGAACCTGGATCAAATTTCATGGGTTTCATTTCCATCAACTAGTTTTGTGATTTTTAAATGATTCGTCATGACAGTCGTCATCATTCTAAACAAATCTAGTGAGAAGGACAGCTGAGTCGATTCCCATGAATAGTGTCGTTACTGTAGTTGAACACAAGCCCCCAGTGTCACGTGATTCAATCGAGGCTTAACGTCACCCTATTTTCAACAAATCCCCCGTCTTGGCTTGGTTTGACTTCCCCACGACCTCCTCACAGTAAACCACAGACAAAGCGAACGTCGGTCACTGCCTAAAATGGAGAAGTCAATTTGCCGATCTTCAATCGAGGCTTAACGTCACCCCATTTTCAACAAATCCCCCGTCTTGGCTTGGTTTGACTTCCCCACGACCTCCTCACAGTAAACCACAGACAAAGCGAACGTCGGTCACTGCCTAAAATGGAGAAGTCAATTTGCCGATCAGGACATGAAGAGCACGAGGGCATGACAGGCGAAGTAAGAGTCGCTCCATCAAACAGGCCTTGTTGCCTGGAGGTGAATTTGCGTTTCTAGTAGCTTCTGTTCCGAATAGTCTGATTAACAAGTCTCAACCCATCATCTGGCAAACCTACTTACAATAGTAATTTGATATTCATAAAGGAAGAGCCAACAGTCTCGATTTCGGCGATACATACGGCCTGGATACAGTCGCTTTTATCCCATACTGATTGCTATGGTAATGAACTAAAAATTGAATTGAAGGTCCGTTGCCAAGGCGTGGCGGTCTGTAGGTAGGGTAACGCAAAATGACAAATGAATCGTGTCTACATGACGAGAAAGTGGAGAAGTAGTTGCTGGTGTAACGGTTGATGTTTAAAAACTACAGGGCAATAAAACATCTCTTCCATATATCATACATTTCAACGAGAAGTGTATCGGAAAAATTGGTGAGCTGCAAAATCATCCCACAGGACGATTGTCCAGAAATGCATTTACGGTATCCATGACCCCTAGTTAAACACCAGGTTGACTACTTTCATCGAAGAGATCTTATTGGGCCGAAATGCGACTGAAAACGGAACCGGTGATGGTGTGCCGACATACATATATCGTCGCTCGTTCTCGAAATCTGGGTTCCTCGAACAGACATTAAGACCTCTATGTGTAGATCCGGATTCCCTTGTACCATAATGTTCACAACTAGGGGCCAAGTTAACCTTGGCAATGCTTTTAGCAACCCCCAGTAGCCTTGTGAGTCTGCAACGCGACGCGCGATTTCTCACGTCTGATCACTGCACCATCCGGGTCTTGTCTAAAGTTTGTTCTAAAATGAACTGCCGAACGATAATCCATGTTGAGCAACTCCGAATTCAAATGCACATTCTGAATACACACTCCCTTGACTATTTTATGCGCAAGGCGAGATCACATCTTACTGTTTTCGGGGACCAAGACCTGTTCGTAAAATGTGTTGTTCGTAGAGAAATCGGAATATAAACCTAGACCATTTCATTTGAGCTGCACTCGAGAAACTCAAGCAGTGCAAGGAAAATCCCTACATACCATTCACAATAGCTTAGAGACATCCGGACTAAAAGCCATCTACGTCAACTTCCCCTTGTACTCTGCTGGTAAGAACGCATGGCGTTCTTAAGGTACTTTGGACCAGAAAAAGAGACATGAGGTGGCTACCAAGGTCATTTTGATCACAATAAGGTATGAGACCACCCAGTCAGCTGCATATAGCAGGGCCCAACTTTCCGACAGACGGAGCAATTCCTTGAACTGAAGAAAATCCACCCATAGCGACTTGGATGGATAGGGTGCTCCCATTGATGATAAAGTACTGTAGCTCCGAAATATCTGTTCCCGCTACCTCAAATTAATTGGATAAAACATCCTGGTGTTACGGTATTAAATGATGTAACGTGAACATCTTGACAAAGCCTCCTAGAACATTCGAAGGATAAAATACTTCACGTGATGACTCTTCCCCCCTTACTGATCGCTCGGCTATCCGAAAATTTTCACTTAATACCTCCTTGTCGGTTATTTCGTCTTATTCACTTGTCACTACTGAAATAGGACTATGTTGTCAAATGGTATATTAGGCCTTCACCACCTTCCTTTTGGTATACTGGCGAAACTTCTAAGTGAGAGACATACGAGTGCCGGTGTTTATCCTCTTAAAGCAATACTTAACGAGACTTCTCACCGACTACGTTCAGGTATGATCATCCGACTCCCGAAACTTTGATTGCACAGCACTTTTGTGTATCTATATTCGAGAACATCAGCGTATGAACTTTCTGCGACTCTACATCCTTCAGCATTCAAAGCCGAGCTTTTATAAGTAATGCTAAGATAACTTATCATCCATAACTTGTCCCCCTTCTGACTGGGAGCTTCTTCCTCAGTCGTCCTGTGAATCCTATTCACTTGCACATATGTCTCTATATTACAAGTAAAACGCTTGCTTAAAGCACGTCAAAAATGACGAATAAAGAAAGCTCATTGTCTTTTCTCCTCTTGTTCAGTTACAGGTGGATCGAGTGGCTGAAATCGGAGCTTCTCAGTGCGGAGAGCGAGAGGGGTAGAATAGTCGAATGACCACTGCTTCAGCTTTGGTTGCCCTTCACTAACCCATCGAGATATGCTACTACGGCGCTGTTCATAGATCTGGTCAATGGTCTGTTCAACCAAGCAGAATTACACTATCTGGCGCGTTCGTTCAGGCGTCCGGTAGTGGATTTGGTATAACTTGTTCTAAAAGAATAAACGCAAAAAAATGCAAAAAAATAAACGTAAAAATCCGACCTAGAAGTGCTATTCATTTGGTATAGTGCAGGAGCTAACTTCCTTGTACTTGACTGACCTAATGATGCTCCTTTGATTAGTAAGCCCACATACATCACCTCCTTGAAAATGATGACCTACATGCGGCCTTGACTGAAAAATGCCTTTCTATGTATCAAAAATTTCAGGATGGCCACAACTTATGAGCACGTTTCGCGAAAACATCATCTTCTCAGTTAATGTAACTCCGACCCACCTACTTTGTTTGAGAACGGTGTTTCAAGTATAGTATTCAGACAAAACTACCGAGATGTGTGCATTACTTAATTGGAATTACGGGCGAATCTCAAATCGTCCTAACAAACTAGTCTTCATATTCTCAGAGGACAAGCTTCCGAAATCTTAGGATTCAGAAACATGTGCTCAGTAAATTGGCTTGCTTTGGAATGATTACAGCACCTGAATATTCCACAAAGCGAACCCAATCAAGTCACTCATTCTCTGATAGTAATTACAGGTAACAGTCACTAGTTCGGATGAGTTCCGCGCACTGAGACATTGTTAGACATGTGTGAACTGATACTACTGCTGAGGATGAAGGGTGCACCTGCTGCAGCAAACAAGACGAAACCGGGAAAGCGGACAGCCTGGGTTGGTCCCATATTGACTGTTAGTGTAGGACAGACAGGAAGTAGTAGAATACCTAATTTTACAGCCATTTACGTGTCTTCCGTGAGTCCTTTCACATGAAATTTGAATTAGAAATCAGTAATCCTAAACAGGTCTGAACACATCTGGACCGATCACGATGCCTAGGATCATGAGTGAATGAATTTTCGCCATATATTTGTGAAAGTTGGGCCAGTTTAATCTGGCTTATCAAAATAGAGTAGTGCAGTCTCAGAATGGGGACCTTACTTCACGGTTGGGACAGAAACACAAGGTCTCCGAACTCGGCCATAATGTTGATGAAAACAGAATCATTTACGGTTCAATCGCTTACTGACTTTGACTGAGGTACAAATCTGTCTGGTACTAAGAAATGTCTTTCACAGGGATAGGCTACTTTGGTCACTACTTTCATCCTCTGCTAAGCCGAGTAACAAAACTGGGTTTATAAATGGAGAGACAAAGGATGGTAGAGGGTCAGACAGTGTCGTACACCATTGGCTGTGGGATTTTATGGCAGTATTGCTTGAACTTGATGTGCGTGTCATAAATATTGCTAGTAAGATTGACCATACTGATTGTCAACAAGAGGACCGATTGGGACGTGTATTTCCAAACTGTAATTCTGTAAACAGTCACTGTAGATGGCAAAACATGAATCCAAACGACGGAATACTATACGAGGGGCTACGAAATCCAGCCTAAAACTACTGATCTGTTCAAATATTCCGGTTCAGATATTTTAAAAAATAAAGTCAATTTTCGGTGGATCCGTCTTTTTGTCGAAAGATGGTCAGCAATAACACCCATAAACACATTCAGCTTTGGGTGCACAGTACCATCAAGAGCATCGACAGAGGGCTGCCGTTCTCTGCAACATCGTCCGAGTTTCATTGCGTCTGCTAGCAAAGCCAGTTTTTGTTAGACTCGAACATTTTCACTGAGGTTGAATAAAGACATATGATTATGTTATGAAAGCTTCTATTCGCTGCGTTCAAAAAGAATACCCAGTTATACAGCACGTAAACTCATCACTGCAGGCCTGGCACAGGAGCGCAAATGACAGTTTTGAATCAGCTTTTCCTACACGGTGCGTGCACCTGCTCACCACGTTCTCGCAGGGAACTGCTGTCTCTTAAGCTTGCGCATTAACTTACCTCTGATATGCTGAGTGAAGCTACTCCTCTATTTTCATGAGGTGCCCCACGGGTGTGTACTTTTGTGATGTTTTTTGTCGGAAGAAATTCACGATTTTGTTCCTCTTACAAAATGGCACCAAACCATATCAAAATCGTACCAAACATTAAAAATTTGCACGTAAATTTAGGCAATTCACCCAAGTTTCCTTTATTTGTGCGAGTTTGTTCAGACCGCTAGCTCCCACATGAGGACATCTTGAGGAAAACCACAAGACGTACCTGTGAAATTGTAATATGAAATCTGGATATATCATGCACACAGCTGCGTTCGTCCTGGCGGAGTACATCTCAGAGATTTGCAGGTAGTATTACTATGATCTTTGGTGATCACATCAGATTTTATGACTGCATTTATGAGTTTTATTGGATATCCTTACAGTTGAGTCAATATAAAACGCCATTTCATCAAGCCCATCATGCTCACATTTGACTTCAAGCTTACGTAGCACCTGTTTATTGCTGCGAAAGCAAATATCTCTTCTTTTAAAACATAAATGAAAGTCTTCCGGAAGTTGATGAACTAGTCGGAACAAGAGTGCACTCCTTGATCTGAGAGTGGTAAACGGAATAGTATGGAAAGTACGAAAAAGTTGATGCACTTCACATTTTGTAATAGAGCGATTCACAGGTTAACCCTAAAACACACAGAACACATTTTGCTCTGGTTGCCTTTTCTGTTTGGTGCAATTTTTTAGTATGCACTTCAATGGTGTAAAATCAACTACGGAAGTTTACCGAAAATAGTGTACTGACCTCCGCAAATACCGACTTTAGACTGAGTGCAAAATCATGAGAACAAGTAAGTCATACGAATTCAAAATGCACAGTTACGCCGTGGTTATAAAACTATTCGTCTTTCACCGGATTTGAGTGTATGTCAATTTGGTTAAAGTTGAGACTTGCGTCCACACTTTGTTAACTATTCAGCAACGATATTCCTTCTTGAAATGCAAAACTGTCAGTGCACAGGACCAGGGCTGCACGAGTGACCCCGATCACCACCAGATTAGAAGAGTACACCACCATCGAAAGTAATTCTGAGTAGTTCAATCGATTTGTCTGACATACCGGTGTTTGACCCATATCAAGGTATGTAGCTAGATTCTGACTCGATGTTTAGACTAGACGCTGATTGGTTGTTTGGGACGTCCGCTTAGGCAAATCAAACCTTATTTATATACGTGCATGTCTGCACTGCCATACACTCGGAGGAAAGCACCCCGTCACCCGTTTGTAAGTGAATGTTTCTTTTTGTGTATTTCAAATGTTGTGTTGGTGTTCACCGACGGTCAATATAGATTAAATGAGGTTGAATAGCTTTCCAGTGCTGAAAATAACCTATTTGTCCAAAATTGGGAGCGACTAGAATGGAGTCTATAGAGCATTTTTTTAATGGTGCAAAAACATCCAGAGCGTTATTGCCAAGGTCCGTCATCATATAAAAGTGCCATACCGTGAATGTCACCTTGGACAGTGATCGATTTAAGAGGGAAGGGTGAAAAGTACATACAATGGTGCTTGCAAGGGAACCCCACAAAGCGAATTCTGCAAAGGATACGGCAAAATTGTCCCGTCCCGAGAATGTCTGCATTTCGGGAGTTGTCATTAGGAGAGAGAAGCGTGGCCTGCCCATCCTTGTAGACGAGTTTTAACGTATTTGCTAACTTCAAATTTGGATGCATGTGAGGCACACCTGGCCAGCCAGCTTGCGCAAATAATCACTTGGCCCTGTACTATAATGGTTACCGAATCACTTAGAGGCTTGATACTCCGCCTAGGGTGGGACCGTTTCGGATGAAAGGCAGCGAAAATACATTGAGTAAAATCCAATCAGTCGCAGTGAACTACCGTTCGATTCAACGCTAAACGGTACACATATACTTCAGCTGAAACACAGGGGAGAAACAAGGACATACTGATATGGGTTTGTTTTTAGCTTTGAACGAACTAACATCGGATAACAATGATAACGGGGGGGGGTGCTGTTCATTTACGTTCACAAGCTTTTGTTTGTCCTCAATCAGTTTTGGTTTGTTGATGAAAGATGCTATATCTAAGCACGTAATTCTTGAGGGGCTACTAACACTTTATAAACATGATCCACACGGTAAGTAAACCTATGGCTCAGTTGCACTTGTCAACTGATCAGTTCAGTTCGTCGGAATAACCACTGAGGATCACAGTCATTTATCAGCTGTACAGATTTTGAAATATGACTTATACTGACGAACCTATTCGTGTGTTCCAAGTATCTGACTTTTAAGCGCAATCAATTGAACATTAGTGGACATTTGCTAAAAATACAACATGAGTCTAAACCTTAGGACAGCAAGTTCTTTGTAGCCATCGTGAGAATAGCATGCATTCTTGGAGCTATTGTACAGTGAAGGAGCGGGGTAGCAGAAACATATATGATCTATTTTATCCAGTTTACAATAAGACCATTATCCTATCGTTATCTGTCCACTGTGAACGAGATTACATCAAGTATCTTCAACAGAGATTCCGTCCTGTCAACAAAGCCAGTGCATACTGAGAAGACCAGACGTACCGTACAGCTTCACAGCGGCTGATAAGCAGTGTGATAAGCTCTCACTAATCAGCCACTCGTGGTCAAACCGTCAAGTGTTAAATCACTGGTTGGAAGTTTCCAGGTTCGAAATCCTCTCAGATGTACACTGCTTGTGATTCTCAACAAGGATGAAACAGCTGTATAGAGCTTCTCGCCTTTTCAGCATACACTGGAATGTACACTGCTTGTGATTTCCAACAAGGATGAAACTGCTGTACAGAGCTTCTCGCCTTTTCAGCATACACTGGCTCCACTTACAGAACGAAATGTCTATCAAACATTGACAAACCTCCCCCCATCATCGTCAATCATACGGAATCTGCAATTTCTATAAACATGCCTCACCCGGTAATGTCTGCTGAAATAATGTAATTTGGAGAAAACTCGTTATAGTACTATTTGAATTTACTCATTTTTACATTTATATACCTGTATATCCGCTGATACGCTTCGTCACGTGCTGCGAAGAGCCTTCTCTAATAAAGATGTTTTCTGGAGCTCCCATTAAAACTAAATTGCTATGAAACCAAAGAGCAAAAGACACACTTCAGAACTTCCGCTTCAGGCACGCTTATCACAGGTGAATGTAACATACTAGACTGTGACGTCACGCGTTGGTATGACCACGTATGAGTGTAATGTTGTCTGAAAAAACCTTGAAGTGTCTGGCATGTTCCAGATAGTCCCAAACAAATAGGCGGACAGCGAATTGATAAACCACGATACGAATGATATATCAACAGTTTGACACGCTCACATTGAGACCACGTCATTTTGCTGGGACGGTGATTAAAATGGCGCTAGAATGTTGAAGTGCCTTCATTTTCTACCACCAAGCAATCCTTGCAAGTAAGATCCCTAAATAAATCCGAATTCGTCCTTACCCTGGAAAGATTGCTTATTATGGTTGACCGAAATTGGTTCTACCAAAGAATGAGGCTATCACCGTCAAAAGTGCACTTTTGTCGTTTCATGGTCACAGTTTGAAACGGGGTGTAACTGTATTCTTCAAGACCTTGTTCAGCCCAAATGGAGGCACTAGCCTATTTGAGAGGTGAAACTCACTGGAATGGAAATAAATTGCACTAAAAATTTCTTTTTCACGATTCAGTTTCCATTGTCATGATCATCTTTGAGACATTTGATTAGATTCAGCGACAAATACTACACTAATATAGTTGATATTTTTGCCTGCATAATAAGCAAGTTGAATTTTTCGTTAACACTTGGAACATGGCTACTGAGTGCAGTACATCATCATCATCATCATCATCATCATCATCATCATCATCATCAACAACAACAACAACAACAACAGCAACAACATCATCATCATCATCATGGACAGCACAAAACCAGTGTTCAACACTGATGCTCCACTTCCGTACAGCCATGATTTAATTGGAAGCCTTACTGTGAATAAAAGAATGAAGATGAATGGGGGATGGACTTGGTGCTAGCTTACTACAATCATTCCGAGGTGCCTACACTTCCGGAACTCACTCAGGCAATCTGGATAGAAACTGACAACAAGAATGTCACTGATGTCGGCTAGCAGCCATATCTTTCAGCGTCTCCAACCAGGCGCAGTGCAGATTACGCGGTCTCCATTCTGGAAGGCGAGTCGCACTGACAACACCCAAACATTTCGTAATCTCTTTCATACTCTCCTCTTCCAGGCCAAGGGATGTCCAGCTCAGTGCAACACAAATGAAATTTATAAAAGCGGCTTAAAATACAAAGCTTCCAGACATTTTTGTTCAGATTAAAGTGCAAGCAACTGACACGTTTCATCTAGTCACTCCCTCTTTGTTTGCGTGATTGTTGTAATCTGAGCCAACTTTCCTGAAACCTCTTTTGAAATTTCACTAACCTTTTTAATAGACCTACAGCTTGGACGACCTAGTTTTTTTGCGCGACCTGCGGAGTCTCAGCACACTCGCTACAGGTTGCAGAATAAACAACGGGTCGTGCAGTGTTTTTTTGACAGACAATTGAAAGCAGAGTTCCCATTCTCTCAATCCTAAATATATTTTTGACTTCTACAAGCCAGTAGAGCCAGTCTAGATCGTAAAGAGTATGTACAAACAGACGGGTACTTAGATGTGAGCTACTTGAATACATAGTTGTCCTTATGGCCAGATACAGTACTTACGAAGCAGATGAGTTAAAAAGCTCGGTTCTTCCATCACGTACTGCTTTTGAAATGTTCCGTTGAGACAAAGAATTTTTCAGCTAGAATCAAGTACTGTAGACAATGAACTATAACCGGTAAGAAGGGATTCATTGCTGAGTGAAATTCTCACTTCCACAATGGATTGAATGTAGAGTGAAACCTGGGCGAGTCAGCTAATTTTCTGTTCCTCCTTTCAAGATGTAGTGCAAAGGTGAAGTTGATGGCTTAATAAGGATACAACTGACCTCTCGTTACAATGTTTCCCCACTTGCTATTTTTGTGATGCATTCAATGGTTCAGAATCTCTGAGGATCAGGTGCTCACTAGCCCATTTTTCAAAATGAGTAAAATTTGCCGTTTAACCGGTGAGAGTCTAGAAGGTTATAGAGGATTAATGACACGTAGAACGTCTGGTTGTCATGCCAACTCATCGACCAGTAGCTGTCCGTCTTATCACACGCGCTGATTTTGAGGCCGTTTTCAAATAGCCCAAAAATCTAAGCTCCTCAGGACCCGATGTTTCTATTTCCATTTGGTTTCAGCACATTCAACCGTCTTACAATGGCTTACGGTGGCAATCCAGTGAGTTGAATTTTACCGTCGGTTTTTCGTTTATTAACGCTGGAACACTGAAATGATAAGACCTTTGAAGTTACTATAGGTTTTCGTCATATTTGCGGTGTGCCCTTTAGTTGCAGAACTGTCAAACTAAAACATTTGGAAGCCTAGGGCACATAAGGATTGGCTTTGCTTCTAAAATGAAAGCCCATGCAGAGCAAGTGTAACTGTTATTTTCAAAACTCCAGTGAAAAGATAGGTTCCTAACAAGGCCCCGGTCATTTACCATGCGTTCTTCAAATAAGAGCAGGAGTTCGTGGTGTTTTCCACTGTTCAGGTGTTCGAATTCAACTAAACCCCCCAACATTCTGGCCTGCCTATAATTCGATGTAGCCCAAAATTCCAGGCATTCGATTATGACTCATCACATGTGTTGCTGTACTGACTTCGCACTGTCTTCGAACACTCTGGTAAGGGCGACAAGCAGCCTTAAGTTCAAGGAAGTCCTGGATTCAACCTATTATGAGCAGACCTGATGAGATCTACTGAGTCGCAAGCAGTCTGAGCTCGCTTACAAGCGGATCATTCACGCTCTTTCCAAAACCAACCTACCAAATGATCTGTCCAAATGCATCCCATTGGTGATAATTTTATTCGAGCCTTATCATGAGTTCAGGCTTTTTTGTCCTTGAACTGGGTGGATGGGCGCCTGGAGTGGGCTTGGTTTCAAGAAATTTTAGTGATGTAGGTGAGACGGGGGTGTGAAAAATCTTGAATGTGGGCTCGAGCACACATGTAGTGCTAACGAAATTGCAGAGAACCCGGACGAGTTTTGATATTTGGTTTACCTGACGAGATCGCGGACCTTGCCGCGTGTCGCACATGTGCACAAGAGCCACACAAGTATCCACAGCACCCATGTGTTACGGATGTGTTATGAGCATCTTGTGTAACTTCTACGGCTAAACCAGAGGTTGATATGGCCCGAAATGTTCTGGCCCAATGTGGAAGACATTGGAAAGCTCACTAATATCTCGAGTCCTTCTCGAAACCTTCGCTTTCTCTTTCGCATTATATGTACTCAGGTTAGCTGGTGACATTATCGAAAAGAACTGGAACAGAACAATTCCCTCACATCGCCATAAATACTTTAGTGTTACGTAGAAGTATTGTTCATTCCTCGAAGTCAGCGTCACGGTAGTTGTGAAGGCGGTTACGTATTTGCCTAGATTGATGCGCGTATGTTGGTCGAAAACGAAGTTCTTTCTGCTACTGAAAAGAATAGCCTGCTTTTCACAGATACAAAGTTACTGGGTATGTGTCAAAACGTATAAACACTATTTCTGGATCAGACTACGTGGCTCAGGTAGCCGAAAACCGGTATGCACAGTGAATCCATGCCGCCGAAGTCGTGTTCCACCATCGTTCGCCTCTGCACGTTCGACCTAGAATCATGTGAACTGGAATTAAATATCGGTCACACGGCCGTGCTTTGCATACCACTCACAGTACCCCACACATTTTACGTTCAGTCAGAGCGGGACAGTAGTCACCGGGGTCCGTGTGGCCTGTGTGGATCTTGTGAGGTACAACATTTGGTGAGAGCTGAACAGACAACTGCAAAAGCGTGTTTAGGGTGCGTATCACTCAGTCACTGCTACTTCAAAGGCCGAAACCTTGACAACCGGGTGGAACGAGAATTACTGCAGCTGGTCGGTCACAGTTTACCGGCTCATGTTTTGGGCCTGGCTGTGGTACAAAATCCTGACTACTGGCTGGCTGCGGATACGTCAAAAGTTAAGCATTCTTTTTTCTCTCATTTCACTGTGCTCAAACTCTGTGCAAGCGGATCAATAATTCGCAAATTATGGTCGGAGTATTTGAGTCTTGACTAAACTCAAGAAAGATTATCATTGATGGTCAACTGTGGTCCTAGTCTTGAAAAGTACTATAAATTATTTTTGCCGGTGTTCATAATCGTCTGCAGCTAGAAAAAACCACGTACATGTTATGCAGTGTTTATATCTGCTATCCAGTATTACCCAATCGGCTTGCTCTACATACTATTTCGAGGTTGACTGCTAGTCTTTTCCGATCAATCTTACTGCGTTTTAAATGCGCTCTTGTGCTCGGAGAAAGAAATAGAAAAGGATGAACGTCAGTACGCGTTTGTATAAATTTGTATACACTCCGGAATGAAAGGTTACGCAATTTCAAAAATATCAGTATTGAAATAAGGTCTGCGGTCGAAAATGGCCGCGAAGTTGACCTAATAATCATCACGACTCAGTTCATTTGATAATAGATTACTGTTCACACTGACTAGGCACGTCCTGCATTAGGTGTATCTGCTACCGATCAGTCGAAGAACCACATGACGATAGGTTTCAGTCACATGATTTACGAAACGCACCGGTAAACAAGCCACTTTGATTGGTCATTCTGAGAAAAACAGTTTTGATCGATCAACTAATTAACGCACATCCACCAATGGACAGTAAGGATTCTATGGTTAGCATTCTCTTTCACGTCAGTCATGCCTGGAACTGAGAAGATTAGCTGAACGATCAGAATGCAGCCAGGCGACTACAGTGCGTGGAATTTAGGCGGCCAGTTACCTCAAGGACAGTATCCAAACTGTCCAAGTGGATATCCACCAGGGTCTGGTTATCCGAATGCTCCACCTTACGGTTATCCAGGCCAGTTCCCAGGTCAGACGCAGCCAGGATATCAGCCCTATTCGGGATTAGCAGGTCAACCACAATCGTATTATCAGCCCCAACCAGGGTATGCAGGCCAGCCGCAGCCGGGATACCAACCTCAACCGGTGTTCGCAGGTCAGTCACAGCCATGGTGTCAACCGCAATCGGGCTACACATGCCAACCAGTTTGCGTAAGTGGAATAAATTCAGTTGGAGTTTGGATGATTTTGTAACCTTTTTTTGGACGTGTAGCACAACAACAGCACAACCTGTATATCGTTCCTACATTATTTAGTGCAATCCAACACTGAGACCTTACCCCAATTTCAACCCGGACCAAGACTGCGATAAACTTCGCAAAGCCATGAAGGGCGTGGGTACAGATGAGAAAGCCATCATCGATGTACTGGCGCATCGAACAGCGGACCAACGCGTGCAAATCGTGAAGAAATTCAAAACGGCATATGGGAAGGACTTGATTCACGAACTCAAATCTGAACTCACTGGCCATTTCGAAGACGTGATTGTGGCGATGTGTTACACTTTGGAGGAGTTTGATGCTCGAGAATTACGCCGGGCAATGGAAGGAGCGGGCACTGATGAACAAACACTGATCGAAATCCTGTGTTCCCGCAATAATGCTCAGATAAAAAAAATTAAGGAGGTTTATCACACTAGTAAGTCAACTGTTTGTGATGTTTGAAGCTACACCTGTTCTGTTGATCATCCTTCTGACTAATTTGGAGTTGCAAGAATAAATGGATTTAGACCTCCTAGACCAAGTAGAATATACGGTTGGCGGAAGCTTGAGCACTGCCCCTACCTGATGAGCCCCAAGAAGAGCGAAACCGTCAGTGGGCTGTCTAAGAGTTTTCAGCAACACCCTTTTTTGTATTGCGTCTATACAAGGAATCGCGGTATCTAGAATATCGGGTCAACTGTAACATGAGGTGGCCTGGTGCAGCAGATTAGGTTGCTTAAAAACATCATGAACGAGAGATTCAGATGGTTTCCAGGTGAGTCAAAACCAAAATGGTATGCAATTAAAGAGTGCAGTTCGCTAATTTCGTGCGATTTGGGTTCAAGTAGAACATAAGGTTGACAGAAACTCGGGGACTGCGCCTACTTAATGAACTCCAAGAAGAGTGAAACAGTTCGTGGACTGCCGCCGAGTATTCACCAACCTTGTGAGTAGCGTGTTACGTCTATACGACCTAGTTAAATTATGAGCTACTTGTTACTGACAGGTTTGCTAGTGACGCGTTCTTCCAGAATCCCGACACGCTTCAGATACCTGCTAAATATTGCAGTGCTTTCACTTGCTCTTCACTAACAATTGCGTCTGGTTTTTCTCAGTCTTCAAGGGTCGTGACTTGGAGAAAGATCTGATGAATGAAACTCACGGACATTTTAAACGCATTCTCATCAGCCTGGTGCAGGCCAATCGGGACGAGAACCCCAACGTTGACATGAATGCTGTTAATGCCGATGCCCGTGCACTGTACGAAGCTGGGGAGAAGCAGTTGGGAACAGATGAATCAACGTAAGTTTGTTTGAACGTTCCATTTACTTTGAGATTTAAAATGTAACTCTGAGCGCAGAATATGTATATATGTGTATGCATATATATATTATATATATAAATATATAATGAAGGGAGAAGTAACACGTATGAAGTTATGCATTCTAACTAACTTTTTACCAAAATAGATTTATTTTGAAGTAGTGAGTCTATGCATGAGCCAAGCCTTTCCGGTTTCTACTGTTTAGAAAGCAATAATACTGATATACATTTCAAATAAGGTCCAAGGAATAGCACAGGAAATTCGAACGACAAATCAGTTTGAGAGCTTGGACTAGTTTTGTTCTCATAGGCCGTAGATGTGGTTCTAAACATCTTTAACGATAGCAAAGGCACTTCAATCCTGCGAAATAACGTCCTGTATTACAAAGCATAATTAAGAGGTAGAAGACCTTATTCATCGTAGCTGGCGATCGTTGAATCAGGCAATCTGGGTGGAAATCAACGCTGAGAATTCCATTGAGACCCGCAGAAGAAGTGAATCACACATTGCTCATAGGTTTCCACAAATTTAAAGTGCAGAATTAGTTGCCTCATCTTTCGGACACCTGACTGCTCAGCTTTCGCTGTTCAGTCAAGACGTGCTCGGTTCGCACATCAAACTATATGGGGGAATTCCTTCTCGTTGAGATAAGCCCATTAAAATGGAGACCTGAGGTGGCTCGTCCTAAAATCCAAGAAAGTAACCTCTTCTGGGCCGCGGATATCACATGAGGCATCTTCCAAAGATGGCGCATTCTCCAGCAAAATCGCTTTTGTGTTGTTCATTGGTTTGCCCACCCGTTTTCCTACACAAATACCCTCTTCTAATTGGGTAACGGGTTCCAAAAAAAAAGATTTTAAAAATTTCTCAGACATGTTATGCATCCTGGTATTGCTGGCAACGTAATTTGTCCCTGACTCTCTCATCCTGGTATTGCTGGCAAAGTAATTTGTCCCTGACTTTCTCTTATACAGCAGCGAAATGATCAAAATAGGAGTTCCTCTCAGTGAGGATGCTCAGCAAGAATACCATAAAGTGGTAAACATGAAATACTTGATCCGCAATGTATAAAAGTATGGTCACATTTTGACTGGTACAGAAGGTTACACCAGCACTGGTTATCCCCTCAAGTGCTCCCTCCCAGCTTGGGTAGATTCTGTTATTTGACCATGTAGGTGTATTCCTTTCATATAACTTTATGGCGTTGGGAAACTAATGCGATATCGTAAATATTGTTTCAAATAAGACTTGAAGAAGGACTCCTGCGGCACATCTAGTAGGACTGCATCACAAAGATAGCTTCAGTTCGCACTCAGTTGAGTTTTGCATCACCACAACTCATCTTTACCATAATTTCGATCCATAAAGGCCCTATGATATTTTTCGTCTTACTTATTCCAGATTTAATCGAATTCTGGTTTCTAAGTCGGAGGCCCACGTTCGTGCTGTGATTAACGCTTACGCATCAGTGAGCAAGAAGGACTTTGAGGATGCCCTTAAAGCCGAAATGAGTGGTGATCTCTTGAAGGCGTTTCTCTCCATTGGTGAGTCTTTATTTGTTTTTCCTACTGGCAATAAAAGTACGTCTTCACTTGGACCCAAATTTAGCTTTCGACTAAACAACGTTCGCACGTTGTTTCCTAAACCTGACTGAAAATAGAGCTGAAAAAAGCTTGCCAACGGTATAGTCATCATCGTTTTAAAAGAGTTTAGTAGAAAATCAGTAGGTTCATTCAGGCGGAGTCATTTTTGATGCGAAACTTTCTTCAGAACAAATGAGTAGGCTATGGAGTTGGCTGTGTTTCAAGGCAAGCAGAAAACGGAATGGCTGATTCCAGTCAACATACCAACTCCCACTGTGAGCTTTGACAGGGCTTTTTGCAGTTACTCGCTCCGGGAGTTAAATTTAGAGACCTTGTATTCTCTCCGTATGCCAGTCGAAAATTATTGATAGGTGGTATCTACTGTATCATTTTGTTGAAATTCCTTATAAGCGCGACCACGGCTGACAAAAAGGGATAGGCAATCGTTTCCATTTTTCACCTTATTTAAAGAAATTTGACGAGATAATGGTCGCAGGACCAGAACGAATGTTGGTCATCCTCGAATGCGTAGATCGACCTTGTGGTTTTTCTCTCTGTGGCTTTCCGACTTAAAAAAGGCACGCTATCATTCCGTCCACCTCGCAGTCAATAAGCATCACTACCAGTGAAAGGAAAAAAACTTTCGCTGCGGAGAAAATGCCAACTGAACAGTTACAGACTATTGGACAGGGGAGTAGAACCCTCTTATGCATCTTGTTTACAAAACTGAATATCCATATTCTTCTTGAACGCGTCTTCCCAAAATTTCCTGGATATTCATTGACTGTTACTCAATTGCAAGCGAATGCTATGGAGCGCTCCACAAGAGCCGCAATAGATCTCACCTCCACAAGAGCCGCAATAGATATCACTTTTCAAGAGGCGCAAAGCGGGTCTACGAGAGAACATAGTACTCGCGTGCCCCTCACCAGTAGTATCACCGTTATACCAGTATGCGTGTGCCCCACCAGTAGTATCACCGTTATACCAGTATGATGGACCTTGATATGGACGAATCGCCCACATATCACTTGAAAGGTTGACGACTGTGTTTTATAAAGGATGTGACCATAAAAGTCACTGGACGACATCTAGCCTGGCATCAAATTACATCCTTTTTATTTCCGGCATTGGTTACTTTGGAAGGAGTCATATTCTTCTCCAAGACACAACAACGAGAAAGATAAATATCAAATAACACTAAGTGGATTGTTTTTTCCCGTTTTCCAGTCAGATGCATCCGAAACAAACCAGCTTATTTCGCAAAGCAGTTAAAAGAAGCGATGGAAGGTGCCGGCACGTCTGACCGACAATTGATTCGTATTGTGGTCAGCCGGGCCGAAGTTGACATGGCGGACATAAAAAGGGAGTTCCTTCAGGCTTATGGAAAATCCCTAGAAGCCTGGATATCGGTAAGTTGGTCTGAAACGCGCTAATATGCGCTGAGTATCTTGGGGACTGAGACTGAAAGTAACGGATTTCAGTTCCCGTGTTTAGTGTTGTTTCGTTCGACAGCTCCTCTACCAGTATGGTGGTAATGCAGATATTGGTCAACCAGTTCTATTTCACTCGCAAGTCAGTGAGCATCTAACCCACACGGAGAAATATGAACTACCGTGAAGTTTGCACACACCGTCGCCATACTGTGGTAATGCAGTGGATACTGCAGTTAGACTTGAATGAGAACCCATCGTTTTGTCTTGGTTCACAATGTCGATGAACTCTATCTAGAAGGTGAGGACAACAATCTCCTATCAACCTCTGAAAGAGTGAAGCCAGCCAATAAGGAAGCCATCGTTTACTCAAAGCTTAAATGGCGCAAACTATGCTCGATACTCATTGAAAAATATTCTACCGTATCTACATCACTTTCTGAAAGCCACTGACATGCTTCTCCCCTTTTCTTTTAACACCAGGATGACACCAAAGGTGATTATAAACGCATATTACTTGCCCTCATCGCCTAGGCTTCACACTACCAAATGTCGGGATGCAGCTGCAGTATCTCCGATTTTCTCTTACTTATCAATGCAAGTTGTGCTATGGATACGCTTTGTTCTTCTTCCTCATTTGTTCTTCATCGAAACCATGTGATTGCTTTTTAAAGACAGTTTCTTGCCAGCCTTACACTGCTTATAAAATGTCTTTTGAATTTATTTCGTGGAGTTTTCCTAATCTACCCGATCTTGCAGTTAGTCAGTTGGCAGTGATTGTTCCCACTCCAAAAAGAATAAACTGATGTCATTTCTCGCAGCTACTGATGACATGGAACTATGCTAATGGACCACTGTGGATGACAGTACCGAGCATTCAGTCACGTGTGGAATCATTCGAAAATCTCTTGGCCGGTAGTAAACTGGGGGTATGAGATCAAAGGGCTAATGGAATAGTGGTCATTCTGAAGCTATCAGCATACCGGTCTGTTTTTCAATTTTATGTTGCTACGGACGGAATGTCAAGTTAAACAGCATCCTAGGCTTCCGACACTAAGAAGTCCATTATAGTGAGGCAGGCTGTTTGAAGGTTTAAATGACAACTAAAACGATGCTTCTCAAATTTTGCTGTCCTTTATACTCATTTTATACTGTGGCCTGAGAAAATTCAGATTCTGACTTTGTATAACTTGGAATGTCGAGGTCAGTGCGGAAATAACATATTTAATTATTTCCCCTTTCAAGTACTTATGCACCCTTCTCCAAATGTATGGGACACCACACGAAATCTTTGATTCTGACCGATCGAATGGTTAGTACGTGGTGAGTGTGGTTAAAGAAACATTCATATGTTAATCGGGTGTCATTCGAAGAAAGTGACATAAGTGGGGAAAAATAACAAAAACACATGCTGTAGTTCTCTGAAACTGCCTCTCGTTACATTACTAACAAAAAGTATTAAAATCATATACTCTGACCAGTTGAGCTCATAACCTCTGCCTGAAGTTCTTCGAAAAGTTAATGGAGTGCACGGGTGATATCCGGATCAGGATTTCTTTTTTTCAATCTTGAGGGGACCCATAAACTTGATTATGGTTTGTTAGTGCCTCTCAGAACCTCTCCGTGTGCAAATGCAGTGTCTTGATGCAGCGCACACACATCTAAGCCTTTAAAAGACGACAGTTGTGCACTGTATACTCCTGACAGTCAGGGGAAAACGAATCTGTCCAATGTTTTATTTTGTGTACTTGAGTCTTGGATGCCACCCAGAGTAAGCAATTCACCTATTCTGTAGACTACTGTACCTGACAAAAACAAGGACCGTCTGTTGCCATTTTTAAACTAAAACGGATATCTTTCGTATAGATGATATACCCGTAACAATGCTATGCATTCGCCGGCGAAAAATTTGACCTCTCTCTATTATTAAGAAGGACTTAACTGCAATGATTATTTCAGGCGAGATGAGCTCGCGAATAACATGAGTGATGTTAGTTTTCCCAGCACATTTCTTCATTTTCTTGTAACTTGGACATGGTGCACCTCCCGACATTCTCTGTACTGTTGTATTTGTAAGACAGGCACTAAGTGCTGCTCCTGGGACTGATGTATTTGTAGCTGAACTTGAAGGAAGATTCATTCCCTGAGATTCCCCTACTTCTAGAGAATCGCAGGACGCGCGTCTCAGCTCTCCAAGATGGTTCACTTCCTGTCAGGAGATGATGACTTAGGACGTTTCTGGATCGTTTTGATCGCTTTGGGATATAATGTACATGACGATGAGCTTTCCTGCCTCAGACAAATTAGGTCCTCTCAAGATTAACTGTACTGATATGAGTGATCGTGCAGTTTTGTGTCTGAAGGCTGCTATGAAGGCTTCTGTGATTGTAGGACGAGAACGACGGGTTAAATTACAACTGGCGACTGATAAAATGGATAAAATAGGCGGTGCCTTGTGAGTTAAATTTTTGTGCAATCGTTTAGATCAGCAGACATATCAGATGGATTGATATGCCGTGAACATCTGTCCACTAAAATAGTGATAATCATTACAGCAAAGTTTAACACAGAACACCTCAGGAACAAGCAGCATGCAAGTCACCTGCTGATGTGCGTACTCAGCCATAGGACTTGTATACTGCTGCCATGTTAGGTTCCGTACGCTTTCGCATCTTCCTGTAGGTTTAGAAAAGTGAAATTTTATCAAAAAATTTAATTAACCTTATATTAGCTCCCTCTCTATTTGAAACCGCAGGCAAATTCAGCGAGAGAGTTGGGGTGAAGAATCCTTAGGTGATCCTATAATTTTGTCGTATCATGCGTATTGCTCTCCCGAGCCTGAATTTCCACAGAGGAAACTGTTCACCACGGGTTATGCAATCACTGCTGTATGGAGAAAAGCAGTACTAATCGTAGTCATACCATGCTTTAACATTGATTGATATCGAATAAACGGGACAGAAATTATCACCGCATAATACTGGTTCATTCGTTTTCTTGATCATTAATCTTCATTGTCCTTTAATCGGTCCGGTTTTATTACCCTGATGAAAGATGCCACTTTTAATGCTTCATTCGTTCACGTTCAGCTACAAAGCCTGTGTCAGCTATGGACGGGCTACCACGTTACAACTGGAGTCAGATGCTGAACTTTGACAAATGCAGAATTACATGCGTCTGTCCACACTGTACCTGATTGGCCAGTTTCTTGTAAATGCACGTGACCCAGCAGCTACTTACTGCAAACATTGGTTAGCCTATTCATTCAAAGTCAGGATGCCCGAGAGAATGATAACAACATTGCTACCCACAAGATTTAACGAATCCCCACTCCATAACTGAAGTCATTAAACCCCACTATCACCGGGCTGATGCCTAGCACACCGTGAAAAGCCGTGTACGCTTCCATCCTGTTATGTATATATGTATATATGTATATATCTTTCAGTGGGGTTTAACATAGCTTTCCCTCCTATTTGAATTGCTTATAGCTAGAATGCCTAATCAATTTGTCGAAACATGCGTAGCTCGGGTGTATTTACTGTTGGTTGATCAGATGGTAGTTGATCCGTTCGCCTGATCATATGTAAGAACCAGTAACAAGCTGACTGTTACCAATGAAGATTATGAAGTTTCACAAATTCAAAAGAGTGCAAGACTGGTTTCCATCTACAACAAGGTCGCTTTCTTCAGATGGGCTGAACCAAACTGAAACGGTTCGAACAAATCAATACTTTTCTGGACTGGTGTGACAACTATCCTTCAAATTAAAAACAGATAAAAGTACTATTATTTCCTCTTCCAAGTCTTATGGATGGGCACAATAAACTGACCTATTTCTGCGGCATCATATGCTTGTTAGCTAACATAAAGTGCCAATAAGCTAACGAGGCCGAGCAGGGCCAGAGGGTCAAACCGAACGAACATATCGATCGCCAGCTGGGTTGACAAATATATCCTCATCTTGTCTCAATTTTAGACTACCACACAAACTTGTAACCTTGTTCCTAAATCGGTGGATTGTGGTATGGCTAAAATCTAGTTGCCGTCACGTGGCTGGACTGGGTAGGTTCTTGTGGCAATCCCGAAAAACCATTGTGCTTTGTGCTAGTTGTCACGCGATATCGACAGAATAACATAAATTTGGAATCTACCTTGTATGCCCCGTAAAGTACTTAGTTTACAGACTGCCTCTTTCTCTCTCTTGGCCCGAGCCAGTTGTAGAATCTCCACAGACTGATTTGGGTAGCAAGGGGCATTTAGTCAACATTCCCATTTTTTTCAGTCAACAATGGATAAAATATGCGCGAGCTAATACAGTTAGAACCGAGGGCCAGACCAGACACATTACACAATACTGCCGACAAAGTGAATCCTGTCATATCACAATTCAATAAAGAGTGAGCCATGCGGACCAAAACTTCTTTTTAACTCTTGAGATACACAAATGCATCAGTTCTCATAACCACTTTGAACGCTTGCGAAGACGAGTTACTGAAGATTGCCATCCAAAACCTATAAAAATAGCTATGAGGGTGATTAAGTCTAATTTACGAGGGTTCTTACTGAATGATGCAAGGTTTCTTTCCCTTCCAAGTAACCTTCATCGCTCAATCGGTAGCTCCGAGTTGATTAAGTCTAATTTACGAGGGTTCTTACTGAATGGTGCAAGGTTTCTTTCCCTTCCAAGTAACCTTCATCGCTCAATCGGCAATCTTATTGAAGCTCAAGAAAAACCAACCCATCAAGTACGTTGACTGATGAAAAAACATTTGATAGGAGTGAATTTATCTGTCAGTCGATTTAAGCGAATGTTTATATAATAAACTTCGGAAACGTTTTCTTGAAACTTGTAGGCAATATCGTGCGAAGGAAACAACAATGTTTCGTTGTGGTGGGCCAGCAGATCCTGATTTGTACATGATCTTACGTTTACATGGAGGATGTATAAATAAGGGAGAAAGGAAGGGATTAAACTCCACCCGTAGGACGGGGCACGATAGCAAACCCTGTGCGCGGTTTTGTGGTAGTATGCGCATTAGAACGCAACTTTGATGTCAGCTCGCGTGTATGCCTACAAAATTATTGTGAAGAGTTCTTTATATGTAAGGCAAGCAGCCAGTACGCATTGAACCCCTAAAAATACAGTGGGCCTCACGAACAAAGCTCACTTGAGAGAACAGCGAAAGTAATTTTCTTTAAGGTAGGTCCATTTTAAAGACTCCCAAAGCAGGGATCACCCCACATCATATTGATCAGTTCTGTCAGCCAATAATCTCACATTTTTGGTGGAACGTAAGACTATAACATATGGGAAATCACTGTTCCACAAAAATCACCCCAGTTGTATCTACTGCTTGATCTATTTATAGATCCGATTGACCTCACCAGAGCATAATTTCTGTCTGCTAGATATTTAGGTGAATTTGTACACTACGGTGATTTATAACTTTTTGAACGGCATTTGGGGAACAAAGTTGAACAAATTAGTGAAAAGGAATCGATATACTGTAACTCGTACACATACGCTCGTACGCACATAGCCTGCGACAACACAGTCATCCATGCAGCTGCGTACTATGATGGTTTAGTAGGGAAACTAAATCCACCCATATGGCCGTCACCACAAAAGTCCTCTTTACGCTTGTCAATGATTGGTACCCTAAGGATGAAGGGCCGTTGTATTTGGAGATGAAGGAACCCATGAGATTAGCGTGGTTCAGTCAGCTCTTGTTTGCTGAAATGCTCCGTCGGAGAGAAAATCATGAAACTTAGGTCCCTCAAGTGAATTCCTGAGACTTGTTCTCAGAGCTTCATGTAGCCAATTACTTTAGAACAAGCAGATCAGTTTCCCGCAGCTTAAATCCTTGAGGTATTTGGCAACCTAAGTTAGTTTAATAAAAGTACTAGATACTTCTCGAAACCCCAAACAATTCGGTATTCAAGTTCGTTAAGAAGCACAGCAGATGATTCATTGCATGACAGATTACTGCATGATATGACTTACTTGGAAGTGATTGGTTTTCTTTGCCCGAGTGTTCACAAATAAAATCACATCCTGACAACTCTGGTGGCACTCGCTTATATTTGGAAATACACTGGATAAAATGCACGGTTTTTGGCAGACTTTCTTTTACTTGTCAACAGCACTGTCCAGGCTCATCCTACTCAGTTATATTACCTAGTTGACCATCCAAGACAAGTCTGGCAGCAGATTTTGCAATTCATGGTGGTAGGTTTTGGCGAGATGCAAGTGGGTTTGATAATAAGAGGAATCTCATCGGGGCAGGATTCACTTGAGAACCTCATTAGGCCCAAAGCAATTTGCGAATGAATGCAACTGCATACCAAATGATGTTTAGGGAGAACATAAGTTTAGCATGAACCGGGGGACTAGGCAACCTGATATGCTCCATGAAGGGTGAAACCAGTGGTGGGCTGTAAAAGGGTTTTCATTAGTGGTGCGTTGTGTTATAGTTTTCATTGTTACACACACTCAGAAGCAGAGGTTAAGTGTCTGGATCCAGCAGACCAAGCTCCGGAATAATCACCGACACCTAAAGATAGTCTGTTATAACACCCATGATAATAAATTCAGTCCTCTAATATTCCAAGGAACACATGGTTTCTTGGAGGTGCCCCTATACCAATGTATAGTATATCAGATTGCTAGTTTATTTTTGAAGGAGTTCTGAATGAAGTATATTTTCTGTCTTCAACAACCACCTCCAAAAGCGGTCCCTTTCTTTGTGGGGGGGGGGGCGTGTGGCCACTTTTTTATGGAGTTTTAGTTGTTTCACCAAGGCGTATTTTAATAAGGAATACTGGGGTAAGACGAGGGTTTCATGTGATGTGCTGAAAGATAGTACGCATTACTGTGCATTATCCAGCGAAATCCTTATGTCAGTTTTGGTGGGACGTCAAAGCCTCTTCATATATGGCTTTTTCCTACAGAAGGCTCAAACCTCAAATTGACCACCATTGTCTGGTAACTGGAGACCTTTACCGAAGTTCAGGACCATGCGAGGAGACGGACAATAAAGGTACGTGCATTAAAATGTAAACCGTACTTTCGGACCTTGAAGTGCCCGAAACCGGAGTACACCGTACGATAGAAGCATGTTGTGCAGGACTTTGTTTTTGGTCGACTGAACGCTACAATCGGCGGTCGACAGATGACGGAAACCCCTAGAAAAACGGAATCAGTTCAGTCGGCCATTGTTTCACGAGAGGGCATTACGCAACTGACTAATCTGGAGACTAGGTTCAAAAAACAGTTCGAGATAGCTTGGCGGTTAGGAAGCAAACACACTGACCGAAGATCCGTGGCTCAAACCTAACCCCTGCATTCCGCTGCTCGTATCTAGGCTTGGAAAACCTGGCAGTACCCCATCACTCGTGCTTCCTTTGAGTGGCTTGGTAACAAGTCACTGAAAGAGGGTTGAAGGATGGCTCATCTCGCGTATCTCAGGATCATTGGCCGCCTTCCCTCTTGACTCTCGTGACTGCAAAACACAATCAGATGCGTGCTCAATAATATTTGTAGTAACTGGTCCTCTAATTAACGAAGGAAATGAGCGCATTGTAGCAGGAAGCAGTGCGAAAAGATTGGATATATAGCGAGAAGCACTTGTACATGTAAAAACAGGATGCCTGTTCCTATCAAAAACCATGGGCGCGTAGCGTAGTAATTAAACGCGGGAGCCAGAGAATGCAATTGAAAAAATCAGCGTTGGGTTACTTGGCTGGTTTTTAGAAAGGTTGCGAGAAAGACATGCCGATCAAAGCGACTTGGTGTTTCAAGAATATTCTCTGAAGATTCCTGTGTACAATAGATAACGTTAAGCGAAATCACTATGTTTTGTCTCAACTAAAACACTGTGATATCAGTTAACCGTACCACGTATACATACACGTCAAGCTTGGGTGAAGGAACTCTGTAACTAACAGGCTTACTTTCTAACAGGCGTTGCACTTTCAAAAAGAGTGCAATTCGGATATTCTGGTGCTTAGTTTCAGTTACCTTAATTTCTTATAAGATGAAAAAATGCATGCATGGTATACATGAGATTTACACTGATCAATAGGCTTAACCCCTTGCAATCTTTCGTGAAAATCATCGCCCTTTTAGATCGGAAAAAGGGCGTTAGCTACTAACCTAGCATAGCTAGGAACAAGGGTGCCTGTCTTGATGGTTGGTTCGTTAGCGCTCACTGAAGAATTCCGGATACGAACATACGTTGTGTGTTATGGTAACAGTCCTGCGTCCCATTTAAATCGGCGACATCAACCAGAAAACAAAGCAGCCGAACTAATCAGTTGCTACTCACTGTGTTTCCTTTCCTGTCGGTCTTCTTGTGTACTTTAGGAGCACATAAAACTGGCGCTCGAAATCTACGGATAAGCAAAAAAGAATGAGCCATTTTTGAGATAACTATTACAAACTGACATTTTGGCCTGATGCATCAGCCAACCTCGACTGTGTTTTTCTTCATTTTTTTCTTTTTGAGACATGCTTTCACTCATTGTATTATATGCGGATAATTTCCGGGAAGACCCAACAGCAATTCCTCTAACCTTCAAATGAATTCAAAGATGATGTTATGTCACGTTCAGGTGATGTATGCTTAGTTGCAAGTCCGTCATAAATCCCGAGGGTTACGCACCTATCAGATGACTCTGCCTTGTCATCAAGGTATGTTTGCATTTCCATTGGGAGAGTTGAATCTTCCTGTAACAACCTACCTTTAAAGAAACAAAGAGTAACTTTGAAAATCCTTCTGTGAACTTTCCCAGCCCAAGCAGTATATGTAGGAATGCACAATGCAAAGAAATCTAATAGCTTCGCCTGAGAATAGCGGACGGCTACAAGAGTGATTGTTTTGTTCATTCTAATTCGAAATCATGGGATACATAAGTGTTGAGGGAAGGCATTGCATCGATGTTAGTCATGGTCCAATTTACCATTTTTTCGATAAATTAAGGACAGATTTGGCTGTCGACCGCTGTACTCTCCAAGTAATGGCGAATTGGAAGCCCCTGCTTCGTTGTCGCTTGTATTTCCCTCGGCTGAGGCACCTGTATACTCTAAGACAAACAGCGCGTTTTGGAACGTTGAGATAAATGGGTAAGGGGGCTCACTGTATCTCACTTTGATTTCAGTGTGCTCGGACCCAACATTCAGTTCAGACATTCTTTTATGCAAGTGGTACAGTCAGTGACCCTCACAACACAGGTCAGGCGTTTGTAGTTGATGTTGGCTGCTATGAAGTGAAGACTACGAAAAAACCGGTTTGAAAAAGTGCAGTAGAGCTTTGTTGAAACGCGCAAATCGATTCCAGATTTCCCGCCATGTCAAATATGTTTACAAGTCCCTGTGATTACTATTCAACTTGTGGGAGTTCATTATCACTATACATAATTCTCGCTGCAAACGGACTACTGGTTGTTAACGAAACCCGATTCGCACCTAGCTGGATGCTATGACATTGTCTAGTGGGCCGTTTGTTGACTGGGTTGGTCGATTCGTGTCACATGATCAAAGCCGACTCAGCGTCATGTGATTCACTTTTGACGGCACAGTATCGGATTTCGCAATCGTATTGCAACTGAATCGGCTGTAGCCAGACAGCGTCGATGGTACTCCGTGGATAAAGTGGAAATGACTTTTCGGATTGATCTCGTGACAGCTTATCTGATGTACGGACACACCATTCAGAAACGAATACAGTGATATACCAAATGAGAAAGACTAAAGGAAAGTCGTCCAACTTTAAACCGGTCTTACAAGCTGGTGGATATTGAAATGCAAACAGCCCATAGTCACGTATAATAAATTACTTTTACAATAACAGTTGGTCCTTATAAGTGGTGATGAAGACGCTCAACACTCAACAGGCTGCCAGTAATCAGTGGAATCAAACTAAACAAATAAGCTGCATTTACAGTCATTTATAATGTTACTCGTAGTCGTAATGGCCATAAAAGTATGCCCGATTGGTCGGCGAAAATAAACCGTTGACGTGGTATTTCTTTCTGCTTCTTATGAACTTGTTTGCTGTTCTTGCAAAAACAGTGACAGATTTCGCGCTTAGTATGCAGCTAGATCCAATTGCTGCACCAGTCAGGTAGAACAGACATAGTTTCACAGTCGCTCGTCAGTTTTACGTCCACTGACAAACCCACATAATGCCGACTAACTCTTCAGCCCGCTCATCAACTCAATATTTTGAATATATGTACCCTGTCAAGCGTACATTGTCGAGCTGACTGAAAGATATAGCGAATGCCTTTGAAGATAGCACCATCTCAATGTTTATTTATTCGGCTGCTCACTTTTTTCTACTTATTGAATCACATACTTTACACAGGACAACAGAACCAGCTAAATTAGCTGGATGATTGACGGAGCACACCACCGATAAGGTTGCTGAAATTTCTTCCATAGCTCATGATCAGTTGTTAGTCAGGTATTTGCTGATCTGTTTTGTAAGCTCCGACAATTGGGTCGCAAACGTTTTGTTGTCACTCAAGGCGACATCGTGAGTGTATGGCTGGGTCGATGACCAAGCTACGAAACCATAAAGCTTTACTTACAGGGATATTCAAGTGCACAATTTCCGGACTGTATTACTCGTTAACAACTGATCGCTGAAAGCAAACTTTTCAGCTAACGTCTTTGAGGGAATGTGTTGTAGTTTGGTGAATTACAACTGTTAATCCTAGAAGTGAATGCTAACTGGATTCTTGAATCACGCTCTACGACAGATTGGTCACAGAACATGACTGATTGTGAAAATCCCACTGATCAATCGTAAACTTGCTCACGACCGTTGTCGAGATCCCCATAAATAACATAAATTAGGCTTGGATTTCGGATGTGATTGTAGAGTTTATTAGCAAGCGATTGCGGGACTTGTAGAGTTCTAGTTCACTTCAAGCCCCTCCTCCTCTTCTGGCAATCGTTCTGGAGAATCTACACTAAATGATGCACGCAGTGAGCTGGATTTTCACTGTCATTGGAGCTCATCAACAGTGCATATTCTTGGCCGCGCTGGGGCTTGACTTCCGGACGGCTGACATGCGAGTCGGGCGTGTTACCACTACCCCACCAACGCAAGTTGGACGCATCCAAATCTAACATTTGAACAGGCGAACGTGTTCACGCTACAGCATACGTCGAATATTCCTCGAGCGCACTTAGATCGGCCCAACCGATCAACAAATTCAAGTCAGTTACTGGATCGTCGTTTAAGTAGTCGGGTAAACTGGTCACATCACTCAAGTGCGAACGAGTTCGCCAGTTCAGATTTACAAATTCAAACATGTCCAGCGTTCTTCGGTGGAGTAGTGCTTTCCTCATTTCGCTGTAGCGTATCCTCAACTGTCCAACTAATAAGTAGTTGCACCCTAGACAATCAAAGCGCACGCAATCTGCCAATAAATTTCGGGATGAGTAGGCGAATACTGAACTTTTCCGTCGTACCTCTGTTTCATGAACCGATGCAGTAACACCATGTTTAATTGTAAAAATCTTTTGTTTACCACAAAATAGTTGAAGTTTATTCGAAGGATACAACGTCCGGAATTGTGTACAGGACAACAGCTGGGTCTAAATGCAGACCAAAGTAGACGAAAATGTTTCAGAAGAGCTTGATAAACGAAAATGTGTTTCAAAATCTTCCCCAGTGATCCACTCCTCGATTTACTACCGCCGACAATTGTTGCTTTATTCAATACGATCATCCCTCTTATAATGAGCTGATATCTTTGCGAGTAGTTTTTAAGTGGAGTGAACAGATTTCGTCAAAAAACCAAGCAATTGCACTGTTTCATTTTGTGCGTGTTTGTGTCCATATTGCTACAAATTTGGTAAAAAATGGAATCGCTCAAAACGATACTCATTTTGCCGCAGCCTTAAAAATACACCATCGTTTCTTACAAGCTTATCGATGAATGTATCATTTTGGTGGGCAATACTATAATTGGAAGTTGATTTCTCAAAAACGTTCGCTTATCATGTTCGAATAGCCCCCGCAAACGGACAGTGTGCTGCTGGTGCGATTCCATCTGTCTATCTATCTATCTATCTATCTATCAATCTATCTATCTATCTATCTATCTATCTATCTAT
>NW_008751664.1:2909548-2923842 GCF_000715545.1 Opisthorchis viverrini
CGTAATATCGATCGTTACCAATCAAGTGGGCTCTGTAAACTGGAAACTGCGGTTTCATGAATCGGGTACAAGTAACTTACTCATAGTGATAACCCTGTTAATGCGCTGGACACCCACTTTCGCCTCCTCACTTATTGTAAGCACCTCTTTCACAGAAAGCCAGTGAACAAATAATTCTCAAGCAACTTATTGGAGATAGTGATTTTAAGGGTTAACCGACCTCCCAGCACCCGCTTCCACCCAATTAGGCATTTAGAGGCTGGTTACCCTGGGTTAGTTTCCAGTTATCTTGCCTATTGCGAGTAACCTTTTCAACCATCGCAATAGTGATAAAGGCTGTGAAAGTGAAGGCCTTTCCCATCTTTAAATTTACTTATGAACTACGATTCTTTGCAAGCCTACTGGTCTTTTCTAAAGGTTGTTCAAGTTAGTCTGCTATTTCGTAATTAAGAGCTCTACATCTCTTAGTATCAGCCATCTTAATTGTCACGAGTTAGCTAAAATATGAGCGTATCCATGGTAAAGGTTGCTATGCCACCAGACTGCCGCCTAGAACTTTTCGCGCAAACTGACGAACGTCATGAACCGTAACTGGTGTTTTTTCCAGCGTTTTTCTTGCGTTTCAGTATAAAAGTAATGTGAAATTGAAGACTGATGCAGAGCTACATTTCATGAATCCAGTTAAATTTACAACCTGGGACGATGTCGGGGCAGTCATCACTTCACCATTCGCAACTTATACGGCCTTAGCGTCTGTATTTTCAAACCTAGATGAGATTTTTGAGCTACTTTCGTCGTACATCTAGTACAGCAGGAAAAAGTTTAGGATTTTCAGTTACCTAGAGACCAGTGGATTGGTTGCATATTAGCTCGTATAAACGATTTAGAAAATGACCTTAGAACGAAGTTTTACCCGACCCAACCGACCTGGATAATGTAGCTGTCTGATAAACATAGTCAACAAGTGGACTACTTTGACCAAATTCTTTCACTCATACGTCGTATTTCTCTTGGAAACAGCATCCACATAAACCAAACTTATCAGATTATCCAAACCCTTGTGCTTACAATTCGATCCTTTAGGAGATAAGGAAATTTCATGGTATTGGTGTTGTGAAACAATTCATTTTAGCGATCGGTGTGTACCCCCGTGTTTAGGACTAATGAATGTGAGCCAGCTCCGTCGGATGGAAGCTTCTGCTGTCTTTCTCTCAGATACAACAGGTCCTGTAAAAAAAACGAACTGCGCAAGCTGGAAATATTTTGCTCTCGTGACAGCCTATGCCCAGTGTACTGCACTCGAGTAAGTAAATGGGTCTAGGTTAAATTATAATTATGAAGGACTGTTCTCAGCACAGTGGGATCGTCAATAGTGATAACTTTGTGATAGCACTTATACCATTCAAATGTTGTGTCCAGGAGTCTTGCTTTCATAGTACGTCAGAAGGAATTACTCAGCTATTTGAAAAAGGCGTTTTGGCTGAAGACGGTTTGTTGTTGTGTAGACAGACAAAATGAATGCCACTTCATTCCCCTCGAAAATTTCTCAAACGACCAATAAAGCCTGAGAATGGTCTCAGTAATTCATTGTTATCCTTAGAGTCAGTGGCCCACACAAGCTCGTGAACGGACTGACAAATATTCAGTGCTTAGAGTGACATCACAATTGCATGCTACTGATCCACACAAGGCCATTCCGGATAACTTCGATGATCACATTTTTTGCAATGGCCCTATGGAACATTGGAGCGTCACTTTGCTCAGCAAACTGCTTCACTCGTAACCCTCGAACAAGAAAACTTTCGTCACTAGGACCAATCGCATTTGGTCAAAAGCACTTCGGCAGAATAGAGTCCGTATCTCGGAGTTCCGCTTTTGCAACCACTCACCTAAACTAATCCCGAGTTACAGGTCGACTTTTCGTACCATGCGGGTACATCAAAGACCCGAGGCAACTCGGTATGACTTATAGCGAACTTGTGATCGGTGGCAGATCGCTTGTGCCTGCCGCCATCCACCAATTACGTCGTGCGATTATACTGACCAATCACACCGCCTCTGGCACGATATATTACCAAATAGTTGTTCGGGTTTCGTATCGGAACTAATTCACATGGACCCGTATCAAGATTTATCAGCTTGGAATCTTGGTGGTCCACCGAGTGGGAGAAGTCCGTATCCACCCACCGGAGTCCAACCGGGGGGCTACCCAGGAGAAGCACTCCCCTATCCTGGTGGAGGAGGTTATTTTCCAGACCCCGGAAGCGGCTTTCCCACTTTCCCAGCGGTGTACCCAGAACATTCGATGTTTCCAGCGCATAACTACCCTCCTTCCTATGGAACCTATGCTAATGAATTTCCACCGCCCTCAGCAGCTACTTCTGGGACTTCTGCTACTTCGGGATATAACTACCCTCCAGCAGGTGGGCTAAACCCAGCTGCGTCAGGCTATCCTATATGCCCTCCGAACACATCGGGGATGGGTTCGGGAATGGGAATGGGTAGGGAACTGAAACCACCTTCAGATGGATTTGGCTATGCTTCCTCACCTTCATGGAACCCGTCGGCGGGATTCAACTCCAGCAGAGCAGAATTTCATCCCCTGGGAGAACAGGTTGTGACTGGCGCTTCCGGTGGTACGTCAATCTATTCACATTACTCAGACGACATAGATGTGGTGAGTCTTTATTTATTAAAAGTGACTCAAAAAAGCTTAGTTACCAGGTCCCAGTCAACAGCTTGTGCACGAATATTGTCAATACTATGACGTGTGATTTAAACCCCTCTGTTCTCTTGTCATAACCACTACCTTGCACGATGTAGTTTCACTATCTAATTGCCTAATTTTGACCAACCTACTGTAGTTGGAAAAATGTGCGGAGCTGGACGCTAACAGGAAGTATGCCAGAAAAATGCAGTACAAAAGAGTGGCCGTAGCTCATTACAGCTTGATGGATACAGGCCGAAAACGCTACCAAAGAGGCGTGCAGTGCAGCCGTTAAACCCCACTAGACCGCAGGTGCTCAACGTTGCAACCTCAGATTCAAAATTATTCAATTTCTACCAGTTATATGATGTTAGTCTGTTTGATTCCCCTTATAAGCCTGAAGCTAACTTGGAGAACAACTTAACGGTTTTATCTTCCTCTGTACACCATCTATAGCGATAAACCACAGAATAAGGTGGGTGTAGTCACACGAGACGTACAGACTGAAACCTGTCTGGTCAATAGACAAACTCGGAGTTACGCTCACGTAGTTTTGACCACCTGACACTGGCTTGTACATGTTGGTCAGTCCTTTGGGTTGGTTACCACCGAGAACTTTGATCAGAGCCAGACCTTGCTTTTTGTGTTGAGTGTCTGGTAACTGAAGTGATAGAGAGTAACATGTTGACATTTCATTTCATCATCCGTCGACATGAAAATTGCACCCTCACAGGTGAAAGATGCACAAACAACACTGAAAAGTAAAGAACCATGTGATCAGGTTAGTAGATAGTAGTAGTAGTATGCATCATTTTTGAACACAGAAGTGGTTAGTTTATATGAAGTGGTAATGCTTCATTGAATGTAGACATGTAGAAACATGTAGATCACGCATTGTGGTGGTGAGCGACGTACTCGCAATAACCGAACTGTTTCCTGTTAAAGAGTGCTTGGCGTTTGATCAGTGCGTGAGTGACTGCATGCCCTCGACGGACTTTCGTGGTTTCAATTCTAATGAGTATTTTGAATTGCATTAGGTGGTTTTGTGTGACGAAGACATCTATCAGTTCTAGCAATATGTCGCCCCTGAAGGAACATAAGCTGTTACATGCGAAACCGGATAAAGGATAGGGCGTACAAGGTTTTGGCCTTCGAGGTGAGTATATCGTCCACATTAGCAAGGCCGGGGAGTTTGGATTGATGCGCTGATCACCTGTGCAATACAACAAGTGTAGGAAAACCCAAAAACAATCAGAAGGAAACCCCTTGCTTTCATATTGCCTAGAATGGGAATGGTCTAGGCTGTTGCGTCTCCTTAAGAAGCACTCCACATATCTTCTCAGTAGACGACCACGTTGTGAGGCAACTGATGGAAAGCAGAGTTACTAGTTCACAAGATTGTCAATTTGCTTCTCTGCTTTTGCCTGTTTCCCGGGAGAGATGGGGAGGCTGACAGAGCTAATTGCCCTGAACTCTCTGAAACAAGTACTCCGCGTTTCTGCTCCTAGTCTCCTAATGGATGCGTTTTTACAGAGTTTAGGAAACATTTTCGATTTATTACAAAACTGTGTTTGTCTGATTACCTCAATTTTTCTTCCAAATTTTGGTATTGGTGTTTTTTGGTCCCTGATTGTCCCGCTGGATGGACTTCCATAAAATTATTCGGTCTTACATTATAGTCATTCGCGAACCTCATACATTCCACTCCACATTCCTGGCATGCTACTTCTGAGCGTGTACTTCTTGACAAGCAGTCTCAACCTCCCAGCTTTGACCACTTGTTTGCAGACAGTCTGCCACACGGATAGCAATGCCGGCATCCCCTCTTCAGCTAGCTGTCCCAGAAATGAAGAATCTATCTTTTCCTGCAGTCTTAGCCTTTATTTAATTCACAACTGAGCTCTTTGCATTATCCTGATTAAGTTATATCCTACATGCCCTAGGTTTGATATCTCTGGTATCTTCTATACCAACGAAAACCTGCACTTAGAATGCGCATTTGGTAAGCCTTTAGGATGAAGTTTTCTGGGCATCCAAACGGCACACTGAATGTCCCCGCAGAGTTTTCGGCTTTGTATGGGTTCCCCACGGGTTCTCAAGCTTGATGACGTTAGAAAAGCGATTTCGCCGGCTTAGTGCCTTTGCTCAAAGAACCACAAGCCATCTGCAGATGAGACAGGAGCTGTGAACTGCTGCACACGGCTGTTGGAATACATCAATTGTCTATCTAATAAGGACAACAGATAGCAATACTATTCCCCCGGCGTCTGGATTTACGTGGAAACTTTCATCTTGAAATCTCTACCGGTCCCAGATACAACCAAGACGGCTTAAGACCAAATTTAGCGTCTCTATCCTCTAACACAATAAACGCTACACGCTGCTCACTCCATAAATTCATCAACCAAGCTTATTTGAAGTCTATACAGCAGCAAGTAAGACTCGCGGGTATACTAACAATCCAAGCCTACACATTTGTGAAACTCCAATACTCCAAAAGTGGGCAAATAAGTGGCTGCCCTGTAGCGAAACCCAGAACGTTTCAGTGAAAACGTCATCGCGGGAAGCGGTGACTTTGAGGCCAACTACTCGGAATTGTTGGTGAATAAAACTTGCTGAATTACGTGTTATTCTCAGGCGACCCTGCAATTCTCTGAAGCTGAATTCGGTTATTTTTGGAGCTCTACATAAACTGTTTGAGAATTTACCCCTGTAGATCATTGTCAGGTCTTGATATGCTACGTTATTTTGAAAAAACTTGGCGGTCATATAATTCATATCGGTATTTATGCATAATTAGTGGAATGATTCTCCAAAGTTGTAACTTCAGTATGATTTCTCGAAGATTAGCCTGGTGCTCAGGCCCTTCTAGAAAAGCTGGCTTTCGGTCGATTTATTCAATTGGCCCCTCCAGAAGAGTCACTGGACCATTTCACCGATACATTTGACTGTTATTTTTGGCTACGAGCGTACTCCTTTATTTGGCAGCCACCAGGACAAGTCACTTTGCTCACCAGGCTGGTAGAGTGAAATGTTGTACAACGCTAAATCGATAACTGGGCTGCTTTGGTGATTTGTGGGATCAGCAATTCCTTCATCATCTTCAAACGGATGTACACAATAATCCCATATGAATAATGATAGAGCCCTTTGGGTTTCACTGTATCCATTTTCAGTGTCAAAGGGCCAACAGCACTGACAGTTTTTCGCCTTCTCTTCTTTACATTTATATAGTTTGCTCCAACACTGAGGCCATATCCTGATTTCAACCCCGTCCATGATTGCGAACGTCTACGAAAAGCAATGAAGGGTGCTGGTACGGACGAAAAGACCATCATCGATATCATGGGTAATCGGTCCTGGGAACAGCGGACAAAAATTGTCTTGCAATTCAAAACCATGTACGGGAAGGATTTGCTAAAAGAGTTTAGGTCCGAACTGAGCGGGCATTTTTATGAATGTGTTGAGGCATTGTGTTACTCACCAACCGAATTTGATGCCATGCAGTTGAGGAAGGCAATGAAAGGTGCCGGAACTGATGAAAGTGCTTTAATTGAAATCTTGTGTTCTCGATCAAATGAGCAAATCAAACGCATCAAGGAAGCATTCGCTCGAAGTAAGTCGTGTATTCGAAGAATAGTGACAGAAAGTTTACGATTATATAGATATGGTACTTGAACAGCTTTACAAAAGTAAGACTGTGCGTGAGTGATGATTGCGGTTACGAATTTGTGGGATTTAATCATGTATATACACGAGAGTGTGAATGGTTGATTTGGCGACCAATAACCTACAGCCTAACTTTTGCCAGTCCTCTGAAACATCCCCCACAAACACCATTGAGCCCCAGTCCTCAAACACTGCCTTTGGATCGATGGATAGGACATTACTGGGGTCACTGCCAGTTCACAAAACGGACTATAGGTAGCCTACAATTGAAGGATGGCCATTCACAAAATGCACGGATATTCAGTCAAAGGAACCTTCCCTCGAGTAGCAAGTGAACATCAGGTTAATTTATGTAAGCTGTGATACTGAACGGTAGTAACGCTGTCTTCTATCTACAAGCACAGCTGATCAGCTTCTCTTCGTCGAACGATAGTATTCATCTACCANTGCACCTACCAACTGGAAGAGGGGGGATTCAAATGTGCTCAGATCTACGTGAGACGCCCACTCTTTATGACGCACAACAAGGCTGAGTCAGACGTAAAGTCTTTCTCTGCTTTTTAGCATACACACTTGATAAACTTATAGGATGGAATCACACACAAGGACTCAAAACCAGCCGACAAGGCCATTTTGTCTCAGACTGGTTAAACTAAGAAGTAGAGTGCTAAGCCATGCACTGCGCACAATACTGCTACCTCTATTACAAGTCAAGTGATTAATCATATGATTGTGTTTGGTGATCAAGCTTTCCGAGTTAGATTAAAAGATGGTCTTTGTGTGGCTAGTCAACAAAAAATCGTTTGACGGTTTTAATACATGCGCTTGATGAGCCCTAGTAAAGACAAAACACATGATGGAGCGTGCTTTTTAGACTGACTGAATTTCTTTTTCAAGTAGTTTGATGGAGCTACCAGTCTTGGTTACTAAATCCAATAATATTTCGATTACTGTAAAACGGTCAGAAAGTTTCGTTCGATAGGTCTCGATGCACAAGGATAACCTGATGATGACCAATTCATTGGCTCTAACTTTTACCGAACATTTTAGCGAAAGGTACGATCGAGATTCCTTTACAGGTATGGAGCTCTCATTGTTAGTTTCTAACACAATGGACAAATACTTTTGATTGATTGCCTGGCTTAAACTAATCGAAGGCACTGAAGAGAAACTTTCGATTAAAACAGTCAATTGAGCTGACTCATTGACACCAGCTATGCACAATTAAGCTTATACTCCAGTTCCGTGAAATAGTGATGTGTTAATTTAGCCCAAGAAGAATCAGTGATTTTATTCAGTGGTAGGTTCCAAAAGTGGTTTACAGATGGACCTAACGGACTGCTTTATCGCCCAGTCATCAAGTGCGTCAACTCATCCTGATGGCGTAAAAGGTGTCCGTTAACATTAATGGGCTAAGATGAACATAAGGGGATAAGGTGGCTTTGAAGAATGCGACAAAACCGAAGGATGATGAAAGCGGTCAAATGTCGAAAGAAATAACAACCAAGCGCGGCAGTCATACAGAAAATGTTCTAAAATTTTTCCCGTTAAATTTTTGACACCAGGAATTCAGAACTCTGTCACCATACTGCCCCGAGGAGCTTATTAAATTCTAAAATGAAAACAGAACAACATGATTTACCAACTGCTCTGGGGATATTTACTCCGGTTAATGTTGCTAGTTATTTAAAACCCGTGTTTTATTTGCATTTTGAAGTGAGGTATCTGGCTCTTTTTTCGGCATGTGGAAATCTAATCATTTTTTAGGATGATGGGAAAACTTTTAATCGGATCAACAATACAGCACATTTTCCGTTTGCTTTTTTTCTTAAAATGAACAGCCTAAGCATAACTAGGATGGGTCGGACACCATAAGTTACCATAGTAATCCGTCAAACAGTTGCTTTATAAAGTCGAATGCTTTAGAAAGAAAGTTAACTCAGAGTCGATTAGCCTTTGCTGTTGGCCAGGCAAAAGTGTATCTAGTTAGTGTGGAAACAATATATTCTAGCTACCGCTACCGTCAAGTTTAGAACTCATTATATTTATGGCCCATCAGGATCCCCGATAAATATTCCAACCTGGAGTTGTAGAAGGTTGTGCTTGAGCGAGGTTCTCAGTGAAGGAGCTCTATTCTACGTGAATCAGGCGTGCGAAAAACTAATCAAGCTCACACGAGACCGTCCAAAATGAATCCATCTTTATCTATCCGGTAACACATCAGGTATAGTGAGCCAACAATTATTGAGGTAAACCTAGCACGGTTTTAATTAGCGCTCTGACATCGATTGTGCACTGTAACTCAGTGATGTTGCAGATTTAGTTTTCAGAGTATGATAAAAATGTAGGTCACGACTTCAGAATGGGTCCACTGACGATTTTAGGAGTCCTGTTTACCAACCAGAGTTTTTTTTCGGCTGTCATATCCACCAAAACTATCCTCATAGAACAATTTTTCCCTCCTATCCGAATTCTCCTTCACTTTTGTGCTTGGTACGAAACCGAGATAGTCTTGTTTATTCTGTACAAACGATGACCTTCTTACCAGCCATTAGTAGTAATTTACAAGAACACCAAAATGGATCAACATAACTAAAAAACCTTAAGCCCTCTTGTAAGCACGGAAAATTTTAGGTATGGCATTTTGACGCAATTCTGCACTTGTAAAAATGGTGCGCTTTCTGAAACAGAATGACCTAAACACTTTAGTTCAGCTGAAAGTTTTTTGCCAGAACTAAACGGCTTCCTGCAAGAATACCAGGGGGAAACCGATAGTAGTACTAGCTAGTTTGAATCGTGAGAACAGAGTTTTGAATGTACTAAGCTTCGCCCGCAGATGGAGAATTATCAACGTTTTTTTACGGATATTCATCTCCGAAGAAAATCCCCAGTGATCATGAGTTACAGCTAGATTTGCTGACTATCGTCTGCCAAAGGGAGTGAAACTGCTTGAACCGCTGTATGAATAAGTACTATTAATCCGGCTAAAATTTAAGAACTGTAAACCCGAACTGGTTGCTGAAAGTCAGTTCATGGTGTAGAATATTTAGCCCGACTTTAAAGTTCAGTCATTCTGCTTAAACCATTTCGGTATAAGCGTTCGTTTAAGGACGCCTGTCTTAGGCGCTTGTGACCGCACTTTGGTCAGTTTGCAACCTACATCTTTCGTTGACTCTTGCTCCTCAGTGTATTCTGGACGAAATCTAGAGAAGGATGTGGCAAGTGAAACGTCAGGACACTTTAGGCGAATGATGATTAGCCTGCTTCAGGCAAATCGCGATGAAAGTAAAACAGTAGATCAGGCACTCGCTCGGCGGGATGCGGAAGAACTGTACAGAGCCGGTGAGAAGCGACTGGGCACAGATGAATCTACGTAAGTTTTCATGAGCAACCATTACATTGTACATGCAGTTTTGTCCCACAGTTTTATCAAAGCGATTTACCAGTATTTCACTTAGAATGATCGTATAACGGAATTTCAGCCCCGAAACCACCAACCTCACGGATAGGAAATCTTCAATGAAAAGCAGCAATATTAACCCTATCAGCCTCATTATATAAAACTTTTTACTGGACACACCTCGAAATCTATTGATCGAAGTCTCATCCGTAGGCTTGGTTACCAAACCAGTACTGTTGGAAACCTAGTGCTCCAACCATCGACAAGGGGCTCCAAGTCGAATTCTGACCAGACAGGTAAGCTAATTTATATCTCAGTGAGTGCCCTAAAAATGAACCCCCCCCAGTTTGAGGCACTGTCCACTGAGATGTAGAAGTCAGGTTACCATAAGTTCCTTGCACTCAACACAAGTTAGATGTTCACATTTTTCACAAACCTAACCGAATAAATGTGTAGCAGGGAGCCACATTTTCTACTCCCGTAAGAACAAGATTGTAGTAAAAGACCTGCGTGACCATCTAAATATATAGACTTAGGGATATTGCGTTTTGCTATTGGGTGGGTCCAAACGGAAGCCGAATTGTTGGGCCCTCGCAGAAGACTGCATTCTCTTCATTTCATCCCCAGAATACAGTAACCGATTCTCCGAGGCCCAATCCTCCTCTACTTGAAAGACATAAGACGGCCATAATAATATATGAACATAATGTCGTTGAGTTAAGAAATAGAAATGAGGAGTGAACTAGATTAGGCTACAACTTTGAACGAAGCTTACTCCATTATTCTTCGTTGCTTTTCAGGTTCAACAAAATTCTAGCCTCAAGATCTTTTCCACACTTGCGTGCTGTGTTCGATGAGTATTCAAAAGTGAGCAGGAAAGATATTGAGCAGGCTCTCAAATCTGAAATGAGTGGTGATCTGCTGAGATCAATGCTGGCAGTTGGTGAGTAATGGTTGTCTAGAGTTCTATTTTCTGTGAAGAATTCCACATCAACCCCTGATCAACCTAAATTATGAGTTTTGATAATGTGCTGTAAGCACTTTTAACTTAGGAATTCTTCAAGCGTAACTCCGCATTAGGACATAAGTATATACCTTTGGCCTGGCCTCGGTATTATGAGAACAGTGAGTTTCCAACATCTATGAATGTAATGATCATCATCATTGTTGGTAAAATCCACTAGCAGTATATAATGGTGCTTAAATGCCACATGGTATAATGAGAACAGTGAGTTTCCAACATCTGTGAATGTAATGATCATCATCATTGTTGATAAAATCCACCAGCAGTATATAATGGTGCTTAAATGCCACACAAACGAGAGAAAAGAAGGCCATAGCAAAAAGTAAAAGGCAGAAGGGAGAACCTGGTGTACAGAAGTCCCTGGTCCTCAGGGAAGGCGAAGAATTAGGTGCCCCACCCTTCGGCAGCATCTGAGTATTACGCTGAAGTTAGTCGTTACATGCGGGATTGACTCAGCTTCCTTTGTAAGCCTTTCCAGCATGCGTGCTACAGGGATCGGTTGCATGTCATTTCCTGCCGGAGGCTCCAACACGTACAAAGTGGATCGTGTTGATCAGGGACAGGAAGGCGTGAAGAATTCATAGCATTCACTTCACGCTGCCATATCGTTTCCTGTCTCCTTCGAACCTTTCACAAACTATGGCTTGGGACAAGAAAAGGCGCTTTCTTGGCTAGACGGCGGTTGAGCACGTGTTGTGTGTACCCCAACTCCTTCAACCCAATAAGATTAATCGGCCTCTCTGAATAGTCTGATGAGTTGCAAGTGTCATCCTTCACACCAGTAAGTTATCACAGAGGTCATCTACATCCTGCTGTGGAGACAAAGGTGATCAAATGTATGAAGAAGCCTAAGAACCTCATATCGGAAAGGCCAAGTTCCGCGGCCATAAAACAAGAACGTCTTTACAGATGTCTTGTATGTAAGCCTTTTAGTTTCATCGATAGTCTTTCATGACGGCACAAATGACACAAGGGGCAAATGCGACTCGTGGCTTGGTTATTTCCCCACTGAATTCATCGCTTATAGTAAAATAACGGCTGTGAGGCTGCCAAGTTAAGTGAGTTGGTGAACATACTGATGCACTTTATTCTAAAGTTTCAGAAAAGCATAAGACGATAGAGAATCTCCAAGTGTGATTTGACACTTTGAAGGTGCGAAGCGCGTGCCGAAACATGCGTCTGTTGAATGTGCTTTGCGCAAAATGGATAATCGTCACACAAAAGATGATGTCAACTACATAGTCCAAGTCCACTGGTCTCTCGTCAGAGACGAATTTGTTACCCAGATTCGTGGTCCCTTGGGTTGTGTAATCCACGATAATGTCGATGACAAAGTTGAACAAAAAAGCGAAGAAGGGACAAACGTGATGAGAATCCACTGGTTGGTGGGAGGCTTCTGCATTTTAATTCCTAAGCCGACTGAATGGATGGGAATAAAGAACATGGATAAAGTTTGGTAACTTAAGGGTATCACTCTCTGGCCAAAAATATTTAGGAGAGCCAATGTATCTACAGAGTGGGAGGCTGTTTGAGAGTCCACGAAGACCACGACTGTTGGTTGAAGGTACACGTGGCGCCTCTCAGACACCTGGAATAATGTAAGTAAATGGGACAACAACTACCAACCCGAACTCGTGCTTGATAGTCTTGGACCTGCGTCTCAAGGCTCGAATGAGGGGAATGCAACACAAGAGAGCCAGTAGCTTTGCTACCGCAAGCGTCAGACTAAATTACGTACGGTTGAAACAGTTGATTCTGGCAATGGTACGAACACTGATTAGGCCCATTTATCTGAACTATTTCTTCTTCCCAAATACATCAGAAAAACCTAGGCAAAATGTGAAACGAATATTCACCTTCATCTCTGATTAACACCTGGGGAAACTTACTTGGTACAGTGGGCCCCTAACGACAATTATTCATAATTTTCATCAGTGTGTACTCCACAAGGCGGCACCCCAGTTTGCCGTCCAATTTGTTTTCCTGAAACTCGAAATTCTAACTAACTGTTTTCCATGATGTCGTTTTCATTCCCGTCAGTGCGCTGCATTCGAAACAAGCCAAAATACTTTGCATATGCCCTGAAGAATGCCATGAAAGGCGCTGGAACAAGGGATCGGGCGCTCATTAGGCTTGTGGTGTCTCGGTGCGAGATCGACATGGCCAAAATCAAAGAAGAGTTCCAGAAAGAGAATGGCAAATCTTTGGAGTCGTGGATCACTGTAAGTTGTCTTAAAATTTTCATCAAACCATATGAAACTCTCTGCTTCTGGTTGAAACAGTGGCTGTTGTTTGAGTAATTCTAGGATGTGGAATCCCCTAAAACAGTAAAGTAAAAGTACCTTAATTCTCAACACCCCTATTGCTTACTGTCCGATATCACTTCAGCTTTTAAAGTTGATGAAGTTTTTTTCTGCACAAAATCAAATCCACTACTCTCCAGAGGACTGTGTCCGTGCCCCACAAACGTCTCTGGAGTGAGAAAACCAATTGATCAACCCGGATTTAAAGTTATTTCGTCAAGCTCGGTATGGCCATTGGAGAGAATCACAATACCAGCCATAAGCTTTCGAAAGGTTAATGCAGCAAGCAAGGTGATTTCTTGAAGCTTCGATGAAGTGACCTGGATGTTCTATGAACGTTTGCGTCGCACAGGTTGCGTGTGCATCTGCTGATCCATACTCGATCGATATTCGATCGATACATCGTAAAACCATAGTTGCCTCCTGGAAGTTAAGCGCTGGTACGTGTTACTGGTGCATTGCTGTCAATTATGATGGTTATAGGGACTGAAGTGTGACCGAAGTTCTTTAAATGTAGAAACGATAAGGCACACGCGTAAGAGAAAATCCATCGTCACCTTATATTGCATGATTCCGCGTGAATCATTTGTCACGAGCAGTAGCTATCGCAACATTTACTCAAGGCTTTCTTATATGGTGATGGGATTGTGCAAGTCTTCCATTGCAATTTAAGTGAGAACAGGTTCCAACGCAATTTTTTTATTTTATCAGTCCTTGTATGAACTTGTGGTCTATAATAGTGATTCAGTTAAAGGCATTTTTGTTTCTTCTTATTCCATTGAGCTGATGATCCAATTGTTTAATACTTTGTACGGTCCCTATACCGTGTTTGTGACGGGGACTGTATTCAACATCACACACAAAAACCGACGCCAACAATTTTTATTCGTAACTACAGCATAGAAGCAGTAGCCTCAATATGATCTAGTATCAAATCGTCACCATCAGCAAAAACAATAACATTAGTGTTGACGTTAATGCTTTACTACCACACAAACGGTTTGTTTATTTAATTATAAATAAGGCCTTAAAGTGAAAAGAAGAGAAACGAGGGAAGTAGGGATCTGATGTTGGCTTCTAGCAAGCATTCTGAGGTGTAGACACCCCCAAGCACTCAGTCGGTCAAACTGAAAAGAAATTGACAGAATCCACGCTATTGACATCTACTGGCCACCATTTCTTGCAGTGCCT
>NW_008751664.1:2928416-2952574 GCF_000715545.1 Opisthorchis viverrini
AACCATTACATTGTACATGCAGTTTTGTCCCACAGTTTTATCAAAGCGATTTACCAGTATTTCACTTAGAATGATCGTATAACGGAATTTCAGCCCCGAAACCACCAACCTCACGGATAGGAAATCTTCAATGAAAAGCAGCAATATTAACCCTATCAGCCTCATTATATAAAACTTTTTACTGGACACACCTCGAAATCTATTGATCGAAGTCTCATCCGTAGGCTTGGTTACCAAACCAGTACTGTTGGAAACCTAGTGCTCCAACCATCGACAAGGGGCTCCAAGTCGAATTCTGACCAGACAGGTAAGCTAATTTATATCTCAGTGAGTGCCCTAAAAATGAACCCCCCCCAGTTTGAGGCACTGTCCACTGAGATGTAGAAGTCAGGTTACCATAAGTTCCTTGCACTCAACACAAGTTAGATGTTCACATTTTTCACAAACCTAACCGAATAAATGTGTAGCAGGGAGCCACATTTTCTACTCCCGTAAGAAGAAGATTGTAGTAAAAGGACCTGCGTGACCATCTAAATATATAGACTTAGGGATATTGCGTTTTGCTATTGGGTGGGTCCAAACGGAAGCCGAATTGTTGGGCTCTCGCAGAAGACTGCATTCTCTTCATTTCATCCCCAGAATACAGTAACCGATTCTCCGAGGCCCAATTCTCCTCTACTTGAAAGACATAAGACGGCCATAATAATATATGAACATAATGTCGTTGAGTTAAGAAATAGAAATGAGGAGTGAACTAGATTAGGCTACAACTTTGAACGAAGCTTACTCCATTATTCTTCGTTGCTTTTCAGGTTCAACAAAATTCTAGCCTCAAGATCTTTTCCACACTTGCGTGCTGTGTTCGATGAGTATTCAAAAGTGAGCAGGAAAGATATTGAGCAGGCTCTCAAATCTGAAATGAGTGGTGATCTGCTGAGATCAATGCTGGCAGTTGGTGAGTAATGGTTGTCTAGAGTTCTATTTTCTGTGAAGAATTCCACATCAACCCCTGATCAACCTAAATTATGAGTTTTGATAATGTGCTGTAAGCACTTTTAACTTAGGAATTCTTCAAGCGTAACTCCGCATTAGGACATAAGTATATACCTTTGGCCTGGCCTTGGTATAATGAGAACAGTGAGTTTCCAACATCTGTGAATGTAATGATCATCATCATTGTTGATAAAATCCACCAGCAGTATATAATGGTGCTTAAATGCCACACAAACGAGAGAAAAGAAGGCCATAGCAAAAAGTAAAAGGCAGAAGGGAGAACCTGGTGTACAGAAGTCCCTGGTCCTCAGGGAAGGCGAAGAATTAGGTGCCCCACCCTTCGGCAGCATCTGAGTATTACGCTGAAGTTAGTCGTTACATGCGGGATTGACTCAGCTTCCTTTGTAAGCCTTTCCAGCATGCGTGCTACAGGGATCGGTTGCATGTCATTTCTTGCCGAGGCTCCAACCACGTACAAAGTGGATCGTGTTGATCAGGGACAGGAAGGCGTGAAGAATTCATAGCATTCACTTCACGCTGCCATATCGTTGCCTGTCTCCTTCGAACCTTTCACAAACTATGGCTTGGGACAAGAAAAGGCGCTTTCTTGGCTAGACGGCGGTTGAGCACGTGTTGTGTGTACCCCAACTCCTTTAACCCAATAAGATTAATCGGCCTCTCTGAATAGTCTGATGAGTTGCAAGTGTCATCCTTCACACCAGTAAGTTATCACAGAGGTCATCTACATCCTGCTGTGGAGACAAAGGTGATCAAATGTATGAAGAAGCCTAAGAACCTCATATCGGAAAGGCCAAGTTCCGCGGCCATAAAACAAGAACGTCTTTACAGATGTCTTGTATGTAAGCCTTTTAGTTTCATCGATAGTCTTTCATGACGGCACAAATGACACAAGGGGCAAATGCGACTCGTGGCTTGGTTATTTCCCCACTGAATTCATCGCTTATAGTAAAATAACGGCTGTGAGGCTGCCAAGTTAAGTGAGTTGGTGAACATACTGATGCACTTTATTCTAAAGTTTCAGAAAAGCATAAGACGATAGAGAATCTCCAAGTGTGATTTGACACTTTGAAGGTGCGAAGCGCGTGCCGAAACATGCGTCTGTTGAATGTGCTTTGCGCAAAATGGATAATCGTCACACAAAAGATGATGTCAACCACATAGTCCAAGTCCACTGGTCTCTCGTCAGAGACGAATTTGTTACCCAGATTCGTGGTCCCTTGGGTTGTGTAATCCACGATAATGTCGATGACAAAGTTGAACAAAAAAGCGAAGAAGGGACAAACGTGATGAGAATCCACTGGTTGGTGGGAGGCTTCTGCATTTTAATTCCTAAGCCGACTGAATGGATGGGAATAAAGAACATGGATAAAGTTTGGTAACTTAAGGGTATCACTCTCTGGCCAAAAATATTTAGGAGAGCCAATGTATCTACAGAGTGGGAGGCTGTTTGAGAGTCCACGAAGACCACGACTGTTGGTTGAAGGTACACGTGGCGCCTCTCAGACACCTGGAATAATGTAAGTAAATGGGACAACAACTACCAACCCGAACTCGTGCTTGATAGTCTTGGACCTGCGTCTCAAGGCTCGAATGAGGGGAATGCAACACAAGAGAGCCAGTAGCTTTGCTACCGCAAGCGTCAGACTAAATTACGTACGGTTGAAACAGTTGATTCTGGCAATGGTACGAACACTGATTAGGCCCATTTATCTGAACTATTTCTTCTTCCCAAATACATCAGAAAAACCTAGGCAAAATGTGAAACGAATATTCACCTTCATCTCTGATTAACACCTGGGGAAACTTACTTGGTACAGTGGGCCCCTAACGACAATTATTCATAATTTTCATCAGTGTGTACTCCACAAGGCGGCACCCCAGTTTGCCGTCCAATTTGTTTTCCTGAAACTCGAAATTCTAACTAACTGTTTTCCATGATGTCGTTTTCATTCCCGTCAGTGCGCTGCATTCGAAACAAGCCAAAATACTTTGCATATGCCCTGAAGAATGCCATGAAAGGCGCTGGAACAAGGGATCGGGCGCTCATTAGGCTTGTGGTGTCTCGGTGCGAGATCGACATGGCCAAAATCAAAGAAGAGTTCCAGAAAGAGAATGGCAAATCTTTGGAATCGTGGATCACTGTAAGTTGTCTTAAAATTTTCATCAAACCATATGATGAAACAGTGGCTGTTGTTTGAGTAATTCTAGGATGTGGAATCCCCTAAAACAGTAAAGTAAAAGTACCTTAATTCTCAACACCCCTATTGCTTACTGTCCGATATCACTTCAGCTTTTAAAGTTGATGAAGTTTTTTTCTGCACAATATACAATCCACTACTCTCCAGAGGACTGTGTCCGTGCCCCACAAACGTCTCTGGAGTGAGAAAACCAATTGATCAACCCGGATTTAAAGTTATTTCGTCAAGCTCGGTATGGCCATTGGAGAGAATCACAATACCAGCCATAAGCTTTCGAAAGGTTAATGCAGCAAGCAAGGTGATTTCTTGAAGCTTCGATGAAGTGACCTGGATGTTCTATGAACGTTTGCGTCGCACAGGTTGCGTGTGCATCTGCTGATCCATACTCGATCGATATTCGATCGATACATCGTAAAACCATAGTTGCCTCCTGGAAGTTAAGCGCTGGTACGTGTTACTGGTGCATTGCTGTCAATTATGATGGTTATAGGGACTGAAGTGTGACCGAAGTTCTTTAAATGTAGAAACGATAAGGCACACGCGTAAGAGAAAATCTATCGTCACCTTATATTGCATGATTCCGCGTGAATCATTTGTCACGAGCAGTAGCTATCGCAACATTTACTCAAGGCTTTCTTATATGGTGATGGGATTGTGCAAGTCTTCCATTGCAATTTAAGTGAGAACAGGTTCCAACGCAATTTTTTTATTTTATCAGTCCTTGTATGAACTTGTGGTCTATAATAGTGATTCAGTTAAAGGCATTTTTGTTTCTTCTTATTCCATTGAGCTAGTGATCCAATTGTTTAATACTTTGTACGGTCCCTATACCGTGTTTGTGACGGGGACTGTATTCAACATCACACACAAAAACCGACGCCAACAATTTTTATTCGTAACTACAGCATAGAAGCAGTAGCCTCAATATGATCTAGTATCAAATCGTCACCATCAGCAAAAACAATAACATTAGTGTTGACGTTAATGCTTTACTACCACACAAACGGTTTGTTTATTTAACTATAAATAAGGCCTTAAAGTGCAAAGAAGAGAAACGAGGGAAGTAGGGACCTGATGTTGGCCTCTAGCAAGCATTCTGAGGTGTAGACACCCCCAAGCACTCAGTCGGACAAACTGAAACGCTATTGACATCTGCTGGCCACCATTTCTTGCAGTGCCTCCAGCCAGATACGGAGAGAATCACATGGACCATATTTTGAAGGACGAACAGCGTCAACAACACCGGGACTCTTCATAATCCACTTCGTACTTTATCCGCCTCGTAATTTTAAAGAATATTCCGAATCCAATCAATTGGAAAAAGTTTGGGAACACTCCACATTCGTCGTGATGGTTAGCTGGCAATTTTCTTTAACTGTTTGTTCGCAAAAGCATAATGCTGTCTATTGTATTTAGTTTGGTGTCCCATTGGGTCATGTAACAGCTCACAAGATGGTCAATGAGTTTGATCAATTATCTAGCTACGGTTTTGCTCTCCACTTAAGTCATATTGTTTATGCTGCAGAAGTGACAGCTATTGAAATCAGGTGATTTCGATGTTGATTTGATCGAGTTCAGGGACAGAAATTGACCAACTGACGGAGTGGCACGTGACCGGGCTTGAGTAAAGTAGCTTGTTATTGGATCAGAACGGATCAGTCCAGAATTGCTTCAGGGGACCATCTGATCACGTACTAGTGTAATGAAATCGATTTTAGCATTGATCTAGGAACCCGCAAACAAAAGTTCACAATTTTTTAAACTGCATGTTGGAAAATCGTTCGCAGATTTATTTAAATGACACTGTGTTCGATGCTTTCAGGATTTCGAGATATCCTTCTTGACCTAAAGCCTGATCTGGTCAATAGAAAAGTGAACCCATCAGGTAAAGCCTATCAGCACATAGCACGTCGGGACACTTTCTGGGTGATAGCTCTGGTCAGCTGTCTATCGGTGGTTTCGCTTACCTTTTCGAAGTTTTCGGGTAAACTGAGCCGCATGATTCGCTCGGGAACTGTAATATCCCGTGACCTGAAACTTCCAAGACAAAGGAGAATCATTTGGCAACTACGTACTTCTTCATATGGCTTCTGGAAATATTTCTAACTTATAAAGTCCTCTGCCGTATGTATTAGTGCATGTTGTATTCCAGAGAGGATTTTCTTTTCACATAGAACAACCGACCAAGTGGAACAGGTAGATCAGTATCCTGGAAAGGCGCTTGCCTCTTGCGCCTTCACTGCCTTGTGTACCTGGTTCAATTAAAGAGCGTTCGAATTCATCCGTGTTCAGGTGCTATTGACAAGCGATGTCGCGACTCGCCCTCAGTTTAAAGAATGTCAATAGCCGTACGGAAAAAAATAGGAAGAGCTGTTGCTGCAAGAATAGATTACCAACTCCGCAGCGAAGGCCTTCTTCCTTTCATGAAAACCACTGCTGGCTTATTAGTCCTTGGTACTTAGGTGCTTGTTTCCTGAGTTAGGTAAATGCTTATTTGTAAGAAACAGAAGAGGAGTGTATAGAATCGGACAGAACAGTATGATATATATCGATAGCCATTTACAGACAAGGCTAATCCAGACGACGCTTGATAATGTGCCCAGGCAGGCCGAAGGAAACACCAGCGTTTATGTCCACGACTATACAAATGCAAACTGTTAAACCGAGAACAGACCTCTCTGAATGAAATAATCTTAACTTTCAGCTAGTCTTAGAGACTGGTTGCGATATCCATTTTAGAACCTCACTTACTCAGTAATAACGAACGAAACCAAGTAACCAACTGGCTGCCCACCAGAGTAAAAAAAGAAAACTTGCCAATCACCTTTAAAACGATTAAGTTAAAACTACAGTAGGTGTGCAACGCGCATGGATGAGCGCATTCAGCCCTGTAATTCCGACCCATGGGACTGTGGCCAAGGGTGTTAACGGATTATAGAGTGAATTCGAGTAGTGAATGCAAAGTTGCTAAAGTAGCTTAATTCTAATGATAATTGAACGGTTTATATCAGGAAGGTCAGATTCCTGAAATCAACTTCTGAACGCCCGGAACCTACTGCTCCACCAAAAGCTCAACTGGAAAGCCGGCAAGCATCCAGGCCAGTCAATCATTCGATCAATTCAGTAAAACCTGATGAGTGTTCTCTGCGCCACAGAAGCACGACCGAATGTGATCAGCATTCAGGCTTTTCACAGAGGCACGATCGATGTTGATGGGTGATGACAAACGCCTATCGGACAGCCTGGATCAATGTCAGAAAGTCCCCTTTAAATAGCGTGGGGCCGTTGTAACTTTTGCATTCTCACTCACTCGCTTGCTCGGAATACAGCCATCGTGTTCCCTTCTGTGAGTCTTTTCTCTCCGACACTAGGCACTGGAGCGGGTCAGCAGCAGATACCACAGATTGGCGAATCAGCAGATATAACAGTTTAAATAGGCATATAAACAGTGAAGTACAAATTCCAATTCTCAGCCAAACAAACAAGGCAGCCAAACTTATACTGGTTGCCTGTTCACGTAGGAATAGCATTTTTGAAGTTAGAACTACGCAGATTCGATGCGTCCCCTAATGTGAGTAAGGCTTCCAATTGTACTGGCACGTCAAGCTTAACAGGTCGGTAAGTATCGTCAGTTCGTGGTGCGCGTTGTTTGGTCCGTTAAAAGTTTGGGTGAAATTAAGCCTCCTTGTAACAGTGGACTTGTATGAAGCGGTTCGGTTGCTACTTGGATGAGCTAAATAGCCCATTCTTGTGAGACACCTGAGAAAATAAAACAGTGGCTCTGTGTTTTCCCTACAAGACTTTCCGTGTGAAGCCTAGTTTGTGCACTGTGTGACAATAAGTTTCACGATTTTTGTTCTATTTTGAACTTTTTTCAAATGATGATAAATCAAGCCTACTAAAACCTTAAGTTCGACCCATCCCTTCGATCCATTCCTTCGCTTATTTCAAACTGGAATGTAGCCATTTTCTCACCGAGCACGGTCCTGGCAAGTCTGACGCAATTTACCCCTATTTCAGGATGACACCAGCGGAGACTACAGAAAATTACTGCTTGCACTGGTCACATGAACACTGTTTCTCGACTGATGCCTTGTTTAACCGGATGAAGACACCTTCAGATTCCCAATATTAAGAAAGTGCTAACCTATTGATATCTGTCATTTGAAGAAATATTTTACTTGTTTTTACTAACTTAATTTTCACTATTCGGCCCTCCCGATCATTTTTCGAATGGCTTGTCTGACGCAAACACCCTTACGCGCGGGCTGATTTTTGCCAGAAGTATAAAGTCGACGTAAGCCTCCAGACACTCATTGGAACAAATTTCGTCAATATATCATGACCAGACTTCCATCTGTTTTTTGTGTAAATACTGAAGTTATGGGAAGCAGCAAAGTAGCCAGTATTCGATGAGGGTGGGTTGATGATATTATCTATTCAGACCGGTCACCCAGTGAGCGACCGTGACCATGGCTGAATTAATACATACTAAAAGTTTTGCGAAGCAGAACGTACAGCTCAAAGTGCACAGCAGTAGCATAAATCATGCTTGTGTGACCTACACCACATATCCTCAGGCGGGTACTCACTAGTGCGAATGGGGCAGAATATCGAACCATCGTCTTGAAGAAAAGTTTCACAGTCAAAATCAACCAGACAATTGGGCCCAGGGTGTTTCAAAACCGTGTATAATATACTGCTCAGAGAAATGAGTCAATCTGCCGACTTGATTTACTCGAGCTGTTAACTCCACACTCTAGACTTCAACGTCCACATTCTTGCCAGAGCGATTTTTGTCGGCACATCTGGTGACTTAATGTGTCTTCAACGTACTGATCAACAAAATTTGGCTCTAAAACAAAAACAGGTGTCTTTCAAAACGTGTCATGGCCACTTGGTTCAGAAAACGTACTGCTAATCAGCTGGCACGTGAGATGAATAATCCAAACAACTCACTCAGGCTTGAAAAAGTAGGTATGAGTAGAAGATTAAGAACTGATTCTTAAGCAACTCACATCCATTGAGAAATTGGCAGCTTGCCGCAAGCAGATTTCCGAAACCCTTAAGAACCGTGAAACCACTACCAAGGAATTTTGAATCCATGGGGAATCTACCGGTCAACCTGGATCAAGGTCACTCCTTGAGACAAACTTTAGTGAGAAACTCACGCAAGATAGAACCAAAATACTACACATGCAATGATGTAATAAGACTGTTGGTCCCAAGTTCACCAGACGAATTCTTGGTCAAGGAACTCAAATCTGCGTTTTCGTCATTGGACTAACTTTAAGTTTATAGGATACAGTGGAAAAACTTACAGAAATTGTAGTACTGACCGGCATTTTGATGAGGTATATTATGATGTAGGTACTACAGTCTGTCAACTTGGTTTGAGATTAACTTATTCGTTCCCTTGTATCTGATAATTAGACAAGTCGCTGTATTTTGTATCTGAAAACTGTTCAGAGCTGTAGTTCCATTCTCAGAGCCGCAACAGCCTTATGATAAGAAGCTTGTTATACATATTGCCGTCAGGTTTGCTTCTCAAAAATGTTGTTTTTACTTTTTTAATCGCTTTTGAATGATATTATCTCAGGAGAAGCCACCATTCAGAAAAGATATTTTAGATGGACCCATTCATATGATCTGCTCAATGGGAGGCAACCGTATTTACTTTGGTATGGACTCACCAGAGTGATCACTCCAGGACAGGAGGCCGGCTGGTCAACTGAGATTAATGTAAGCGTGAATTTTATAGAACCCAAGACTTTCTCCAGTAGTTGAATGGGAAAGAAAGCAACAATCCGTTTGCAGTTTCCTCCAAGATATGTGGGACGACGTGAAACATGCACGACACCGACCCACTGCAGTTTATCCATCCTTTGGTTTATATAGGTTAACCACTTAGATGAGCATCCAGAATTCTGTTTAGCGGATTCTGTGTGAAGTTGTACTCTGAAGATAGCGTTGTACTGGTTCATCGCCCGACCGATGGATGAAACAAAACATCACGCGGTAATTTTTCATGAGTTTACCAGCATCAAGGGATTCCCAAGTCGGTCTCAACCGATCGCTTCTTTACTCTTAATTCTCATAACTTCACAGTAGACATGCTGTCAGACAGAAATGCGCACGAATGAGCTATAGATGAGGCAAAAATTGCACTGGTCATCACATGGAAACGTGTGGATATGATGAGATTTTACCAAATGCAGTATAGCCTGGCTACAAATGTTAACGAGGGAGGCTGCGGAAAACTATCATTTATGAGTAGTACGTCTTTCAACCTCAATTCTATTCCTTAATTTTGCCATATATACTTAAATGTACGCCTCTGGATTGTGTTAACCAAAGTGGAGGAGTTCGGTGTGTTACTCTGAATGGCACCAAAGTGCACTCAGGTGGGTGAAAGTCACGCTCTGAGGCTTTCAGATGAAGAACTATGGAGCTAACTCATCATCATCATCATCATCATAGACAGCATGACATCAGTGTTCAACACCGATGCTTCACTGCCGTGCAACCATGACGATGTGGCATGAGTTTATTTGTGTATGTGCTATTCATGGTTGTACGTGGGCTGGGATACTGCCAGGGTGCCCACACCTAGACAGGAGGACGATTAGGGTCCTCAACCAAAGCCTTTGGCTCAAAAGCCTAACCACAAGGCAGCAGTGTTTGGCGGGAAATGCAAATGCATTACCATTTCTACGGAACAAGTCGCCACATGTTCCAACCCCCAACCTGGAGGGCCAGGAGACTGTGTTCGTCAGACCTCTAACCATTGACCAACCTGGTATGAGAGACTCTGTGAGTGTCGCGAGGCACTCTCCAGTATAGCTGAATGGATCGCTGAGGTGCGCAAACCGTCACACCACGGTAAGGTCCAGTCTCTTCGTGACGGAGCTAACTAGCAGCGGTGAATGTAAACAAGCCAGTGTTTACCGCTTCACCGCACTTCAAAAATAGTAAGAATGGTACTATACTACGTAATCCATTTGTGGTCCGTTAGAACACGTTTTCGTTCGATCTGAAGGTTTATATTGTCATAAACATGTGTAATATTGTCTGGAGTATGTATGCTCTGAATGTGTCACATAAGTTACATGAATATTATGGGTGAATCTGATGAGTTCTTTGCAAATAACACGTGTTGAAGAAACGGAAAAGTGATTTGTGAACGATTCATGACTCATCCAGAAATAAGCGCAAGAAGTAATTTTTTATAATCGCCCGAAGTGTCATCCTGGAAGGTTTGAAAAAATTGGGTAGAATAAAATTAGAAGCAAATAAATGGGAAAAGACAATTATATTACCGGATCAAACAGTTGTAGAGAAACCAAAGGGTACACTATAACAGGCGACAAACGCCAGGGCTCATTCATTGTCTGTCGTGCCCAGAGTCAATAAATAATTCTGCGCACGTCGGGAGAACTCACGCAGTTCCTTCTCTTGTTCGCTTTAGTTAACGGTTCACTAATTTAGATCTTTTTGTAAGTCGACTGATCCACATTGTTGATAAAACTGGATCGGATGGTACGGAGAAATCTCCGATGCTTGGTGATGTGTGAGAACAACTCTAGTCAGGTTTCACGAGGATTTAGAAGATATTGGCTCTAAGTTTACGTTTGAAAGTCCTAGAGTTCAAAATTCCGTGTGGCTTAAGTGATGTTCATCAAGAATAAGTAACTAGCATCCATCAAACTCAACGAAAGATTCCATGCTGGACTGGTAATTAGCGTTGCATATATATTCATATTCAAGGTAGAGCTCCTGGTCAAACAAAAAATTGCCGAGTTGTGGAAACCGGACCTCAAATCATTCTCCATTTTCATCTTACTGATCTCGCGTGCGCTGCCCATTGTAGAGGCATTTTAGCGGCAGTTGGTTAACTGTCATCGTGCTCATTTCCTCCAGCTGGAACGTCAGCTCGCCGATCCACATCGCTCATCAAAACAATACTGGTAGTGTGGCAACATGAAAATGAGTTAAACGTTTGGCAGCCACTCGATTTTACACTGAGTAATTACTTCAACGGGTTCAAAATGAGTTAACGTTTGGCAGCCACTCGATTTTACACTGAGTAATTACTTCAACGGGTTCCTTCCACTGCGCCCCCACTGTAGAATAAGACGAACTTTCAAACTATGGTGTACATCAAAACAGGTGAGACATGTCCCACAGTCATCCCATCCACCAGGCATTTGCTCGCATCCTTGTTGTTCCACCCAGCCCCACTTTCTGTCCTCAATCGATTCACTGCAACACAATCAATTAACAGGTTGTAAATTCAAACCCAGTCATCAGCATTGATCAGCGAAACACTTGTATTTCGTGATACTCCTATGAACGGTACGAAATGAGTGTGGATATGGTGGAACTCTGCCCCAAGCAAACTGGTCCAGAATCAAAACATTCACCTATCCTATATCATCAACTACGCTTACGTAGGGGGTAGCCAGTTGGTTCAACCCATCTTGAATACTTTATTATGGTTCAGGGTCAGTGTACACTTTCTGAAGGAAATCGCCTTATCAGAGCCCAGACTAGCTGAGATCAAGCTGTGTGTTTTGACATTTGAGCAAAGTCACATAATTCCCAAGTAAAACAGCTGATCTTGCTGCATGATTAAGTAGTACCATTGCGAATATTAAAGCCTCTTTTATGGGGATCCAAATAAGAAGGGCTTGTATATGTGGACATGAAAGAGTTCGAGCTCATCACCTTCTTCTAGAAATCATGATGCAGACGTCAGGACGTTGCGTGGATCGCAGTTTGACTGCTTATCAAAGGGTAACGTGAGCTAATGCAAACAGCATTCATGCAATATCATTTCTTAGGTCAACTTGCACAGTTATTTTTGAGTGCAGAGCACATCGGTTACCCAGTTGCAGCTTTGAGTAGACAAGTGCGCCTACAGTGTTAGGTGAGCTCAGCGTAGCGAACGGATTTCAAAGGCTAGTTCTAAGAAGATGGGACATGCATATCGTCATGCCACCTCTTATTACTGTAAGCGCCGTGAGTTGCGTGTGTTCTTTGGCTTGTTCGTTAAACTAGATGAACTGACTCCAAGCATTTCACTCCTACACGGTGCATTATCATAAATACTTTCTACAGTTAACCAAAAGATTATGTTGTCTGACGAACTAAGTTTCAGTTGACATTCATGAAACGGTACAAAAAGGATGAAACGATATTGTTTGCGAAAACGGTCTATTTAAGGAAAGCATTCTGAAACGTCCCATGCAGTGTGCGACATACCGCAGTTTCGTAAACGTTGTAGACATACCACGGAAAATATGACCGACTAGTTGGACGATGGATAGAAATAACAGCTAAAGGAATTGAACAGTTTTAGGCCATCGTGTTTTTAAAAAACCCCGTCATGTTTGAAAAAAAGCAGTACCAAAGCATTTTGTCGTTGAAGCGAAAGCATTTGATCTGGGCGCAACTCACAAGCATCGGAAAACAAAACGTCTATAGACTTGTATAGACTGTACAAACTCAAATTGGCTCGACCATCTGGAACGCATTTACTTACAGAAATCCATGATTCAAGCGTCTTCCCGCTTTCCTTTTGAAACTCTTCCTTTATTTTCCCCATATCCATCTCACAACGCGAGACAATGATGCGAATAAGTGTCTCATCCTTTGTCCCCAAACCTTTCATGGATTTCATCAGTTCCTTAGCGAAGTAGCTCTGTTTGTTCTGAATGCATTGTACTAATAAAAAACATGAAGAGGTAGTAAAATCACGTAGCGTCACGAAAACAGATTTCTATTGCTAATTGTTATTGTCCATAAGAGATTAAACTGACACACTGCCGTTCCTAAAAATTCTCCTTATTTGAGAAAACGTGTTGGTAGATAGGCAAGTATCTTCTCTTTACTTATTGTTGATTTTGTTCTACTGATATTGTTCACGGTTTTCAGAACGAAACAAAATAAAGACTGGAACAAGTAGTATTGTTATTGTCGATAAGAGATTAAACTGATACACTGCCGTTCCTAAAAATTCTCCTTATATGAGAAAAAACAAGTTGGTAGATATGCAAGTATCTTCTCTTTACTTATTGTTAATTTTGTTCTACTGATATTGTTTACGGTTTTCAGGACGAAACAAAATAAAGACTGGAACAAGTAGCTTGAATTTTCGGCTTTTCATTATTTGGCTGAATCAGTGTTTGTGTTGCGGTTTGCTGTTAGTTTGTTGGGAGGTTCAAACATTTCCATCCTGCAAGTGAGGAGAACCTTTCCGTGCTGAGGAACCGATAAGCAGTGTAGAGCTGTTCTACTCATACTGAGAGTTACAAATAGTGTGAATGTGATGAAAATTAGGGAGTATAAAACCGGTGACATTCAATTGTTCTGCCATGAGCTGCGGATCAGCAACGTTACTAAATCACCCACCCATCTGTAGAAGAAACTCGAATCAGGAGATATCATCTTTAACTGATCCCATTAGTTAACCTCCGAACATCAAGGAGACAACTGTTTCTCATTCTAGCAAGACTACATTTTCCCGTACACTAGTTCTAAGGAGTGCCGTGTATTCTTGAAGTTTTCAGAATGAGCCATGTTTTCAGAGTTGATGATAGAATGGATATGAAACATCCCAATTGATTTTGTTCACGGATGGAACCAAATTATTATTGCTCATCATTTAAGTTTACTTATATCGGGGTAGCAGATGAAAATCAATTTTCGTATGTGGGCTGTCTGAGTATAGCTGCTTTCTTCACAAAGATAAGCTCAGTGATTTCCTTATGTTGTAGAAGAGTTAGGCAACTGAGAGAAAACGGGTTGAGTCAAACCATTGTCCTGGACTGTTAGAATCTGTGAAACAAGATATCAACTATGCTGCAAGCTTACTTGAAAACAACGCTGGAAAACGATGATTAGAGGTGGAATACACAAAGCCAAAAACCGAATGATGGGTGGGCATCAAAAACGATTAAGGCAACGCAACAAGATGTCCGGTGATAACATAGGACTAATCAACGAATATCTGAGACAGTGAGCGGGATTCTAAAAGAAATAAATGAAGCAGGATGCCTTTCCTAAAAATAAACGCTCTTGTGATTCAAGTAACTTTGTGACACTGTCAAACAATATCCCTTTCTGATCATAAATTTTCTCATCTTAACATGCAATGAAATCCGTATACAAAATAAACAGTACAGTCATCAGTAGGCTCGTAAATGAATTTGAATAAACGAGGAAAAAGTAATGCAAACTGCTTTGTATTTCAGCCAAACAAAAGGATTGCAGGCTTCTCTCCTCAAGAGACAATGGTCTCCCTATACAAGACCATTCCAAAGCGCTTACGTATGATTTAGCTTAAAACCAATACCAGACGTTCATCTACAAATTCCACCCCATGTTGTAATTTCCAGACAGAAACAGCAAGTTGTAAGAGTGCTGCCCCCGACTTCCCTATAATTTGGCACAAACTTCCATCTAACCAGGTGCACTGAAGCTGGGGAGCCTCCAAATACTATTTTCAATTGCGTGACTTTACTTTGCTTGTCTCTCGCGGGATTTAGTAGGCGAAAATACCATCCAAATACGATCTTTTCTTGGGGTTCCAAGTCCTTTCTAAGAATCAAGAGAAGGGTAAACGTCTGGGGACAAATTTCTTTAAAAAAAACTAACTGAACAATAAAGGGAGTTTAGCAGGCGCTGAGCTTAAGGATAGCATATGCATTATTTTGTGTACAAAATGTACACAAAAAGACAACATACATAATTCGAAGAACGACATCACGTTATGAATCTTAAGTCTTTCAAGTTTTAAGATTTTTAAGACGTTTCACTATTCGATTTCAGAATGAACCAGCAAGTGTGATGTCAGTGTGATGTCGGTTCACTCTTGCCCCGAGCACGCTTCGTCCGAATCCTGAGAAGTTTTCTATTCTTTATTCATTGTAGTCGTCAGTATGTGGTAAACTCCCCCGATGCCGGGAGGCCGAAGCCGGCTTGATCGGTACCAGATGGCGCAGTGACTCGGAGGTCACTTCCGTTTACTACTACTCTACTGGAACATTCTTCACACTTTTTATCAAAAGGGTATTAATTGCACTCGCTTAACGGGTAGAGAACATTGAGCCAAAATTTGCCAAACGTACCAATAGCCAACATTGTTTTGCGAAGATCACCACTCATCTCCTTTTTAATGGACGTCTCAATATCGCTTTTGCTGACGTTCGCGTATTCCACAAAAACAGCACGCAAGTATGCAAATGACTTTGACGCCAAGAGCATGTTAAATCTGAAAATGTAAATCAATTGATCAGATGACTGAATTGAGTACGTCTATAGACCTAATTTATTGCCTACCTTCATCATCTTGGACACGAATACACCAGTGGAGTAAACACGTGACTAAATGCCACAATCGCTAACAGCATCAGATGGAGGAATGAGTCTGAGCCACCCTAAACTTTCCTACAAAAACAGTCTGCTGAATGTTTCTGCCGTTTGTCGGTATAAAATGGAGGAACATGAACGAGTTCTGTGGGTGCTACTACTAATAGAGTTGAATAACCTTGTGTTTTCATTGAAGGTATATTTTGCGTGATAATAGCACTTTGATCCTATCCGTGATTGGGTAGTATGAAAGAGATGCTTCAAGATTAGGGTACCGTTAAGACCCTTGAAGTGCAGGATATACACCTCGGGGAAAGTCTACGCGGCTTCACACTGAGTCTGGTGTTCACGACTAAACACACATACAATGCACTTTTCAGAATAATTACCGGCTGCGATCTTCCAGTGCTAACAGACGGTTCTATTAAACGCTTAAAACGAGTGGATAGGAATCTCAGATCCATTTAGTGAAAATCCTAGGCTGGCGTAAGTTCAGGCGCATCCATCTTGAGAGGACTGACACTTCTCGAGTTCCCTGAAGGAGGTTGAACCCCCCTTGGAACATTCCGGCTTGGAACTTTAGACGAATTTAGATTTCTGTGAAGGCTTCTTATAGGCTCCAGCTGATTCATTCTCGGGATTTTACCCAGGTATCATGTGTAAAACGCCAGGTGATCTCCAACCACAAATGACAAACCATGGTTGTTCCCGGTCAATTCCGTCAACTTACTTTGAAGTGTTCAAATTGTAGGAGATCAACTCCACTATATCAAGCCGGAATAACCTATCTTATGTCTATTCTTGTCTGACCATTGATAGCTTTTCTTTTCATCTGGTAGAACTAGCGTACGCAGTAGCTATCATGGTTGTTTCCGTCGATAACGCATTTTAGTGTAGCAGCAGTCACAGTCGCCACTAACCCTTAAATAATAATGTCACATGTTTGTTTACAACATTCCATCTTCTATTTTGATATCTCTTGATTTAGTGAGTGAGACGGGTGGTTAACGATCTCCAGTTAAAGTCATTGTGATATTGCACGAACATAACAGGACCCGTTTTTAAAAAAACTCAAGATCTCGTTAGTATTATGTTGCCAGTAGTAACCGGAGACTTCCGAATAAAATTGTCATTGGGGCGAGGTGGCTCAAGTGGTTAGAGCGTGAATTTACTAGCCGGAAGGTCCGTGATTCGAGCCCAACCTTTGCCTCTCGACTTCCCCTGTCTAGGCTTGGGCGACCTGGCAGTATCCCAGCCCTCGTGCTTCCTTCGGGTAGCATGGCAGCTAGGCACCGAAATAGTGTTACAACCGAACGTCATTGGTTAGCAACTCATTTAGTCGCTGTTTTACGACAGCCGATTGAAACCACCCTACTTGCGAGAGAGATATATATATATAAACCATTTTTATAAATAAATTTCCCAGTTAAAGTGACCATATCCCAAGAAATACGATCCCCTCTTTCGTGTACTAGGTTGGGCTTGTACCACTAAAAGTGTTTTTTCCTTAGCGTCTATTCAGAGCTTGGAATGCCTGGTAGATATGTGTCCAACAGTGTATCTGTTCACACAACAGTTAATGTAATCTGTCATTATCGGAGGTAAAACACCCATACTTGGACTCGTCGGTTCCAAGATTCTTCTCCCCGGCTTCATACAAATCCTCTGCATCCCGTCGTGCAGCATTTCGGTCGAATGTGAGACTTTCATCGCGGTTTGCTTGCAGTAGGCTCACCATGATGCGTTTGAAATTGCCGGATGTGTCGCTGATTACATCCTTCTCAAGGTCACGTCCAGGATTAACTGTGTGAACGGGGAGGTGTGGTGGAGAAATTGCCTGATCAACCAACATAGAGTGATGTGCAGTATAGTGATAAAGATTGAGTAACACAGTCGCACGCACCTAGCAAGCGTGGACCCTAGATGACCACATTTTTATTGTATGTTACCTCAGTCTGCACGTCATTCAGCAAATGAATAAGGGTGTTTTTGAAGTTTCTCCAAATTTTTGCATTTTGTCTAAGAAATGCGCACATATTATGCGGCTTTACCTCAAAGAGGGACAACCTACAATGCCCCAACCCACATCCGAAAGTCTGGATACACTTTCCGTTGGAAGTTGCGTTCATTTTGATAGTATAATAAACCTTCCATCACGAAAAAGAGTGATTTGGTTTCTTTTTGGAGGAAAAGATCGATCGTTCGGAGGTACTCATATTTTCGGCCAACCGAATACGCTACTCTGTATTCTGCAATACATGGATGGCTTCACTTCGGATGCGTCTTCCTGAGAGACGGTTTACCGCCCGTCAACAGGTAGAGCTCTTTTGGTTGCTGCTTTAAACAGTTGCTTACGGTTGACGCATCTTTCCTTTAAATTCGGGCGGTTTGAAAACTCAGAACACAGCTAAGTGGGTATGTTCAGTGTTAAAATTGGTACCCAACAAATTAATGGATATAAGGATACCTTGTTCAGTGTGAAAAATAGGGTATAATTGGTATAGCGAACCGCTGACATCAAGAGCCTCAAACAGGTTGATAAAAATGATGTCGATACTGTGTGTGAAATATCTAGATAGACGGTAGACTGAGGATTCTGCATGTTTTTAACAATTAGTAATCACAAACGGTTGCTGGGAAGCTAAAGATCCGGAATATGCGACATTCTAGAGGCTAACTATTTGACTATAGCAGTCGAGGTTCATTTGAATGTTTCAGAGACGAGAAAACGCAGATTCTATTTATCTAGATTCAGTTTATACTTTCTCTTGCTGGAGCGAATGTAGTCGGTTGGCACCTAATTGCCACTCAGCAGCCAATAAACTACTATTATTTAGATATCATCTACAGGTTCTTCAGCCCTACACTTCAAGGTCCCCAGATGTTGTTATGTTATGGCTTCGGAACAAAACAATGGTTAGGTTTTTCTGCATCTGGAGGCATTAACACCTAAAGCATGTTCGTTTTAAAGACAGTGAGGCAAAGTTCCTTCCCCCTTCTATAGGAGATCGTTTCAAAATAGTGAAATGAAAACATACTGCGATATCTCGAATAACGTGTCAACTGAATCATGAGGCGGCCTGTGTGCGGTATATTCAGTTGTAAAATATCATAAACGAGGGATTCAGTTGAGTCTCTTGTGAAAATCAAACTGACTTTCAAATGAGTGTATTTGTCGTAAATCAAATCCTGTTGGCAAACACACTGACTGCCTTTTAGCTTGATTATGGATATAAGTTAGAGGAATCGGCACAAGCCACACAGTCAGAGCGTAAGCACTTCATTAGTATCCACATAAAATAGGATAATTTGTGATCAGACGATTGTGGGGATTGTTATTTAAAATGTTTCTTTTAATATGATGACAGTACGGTTTGTCGCATTTATGCCTGTATTTCCTAAATCCGTTTTGAAATTCTACCCTAGAGATGGTAAAAACGTTATCTCAAGTGTTCTCTTTTCTGGTTAGTCAGTCGCATGCGTGGACATTGTTATGTCAGATACTTTGACTTTTCTAGGTATCTACAATCGACCCACTCCAGGTCTGTATGGATGATTCAGAGGTGACGCAAGAAGGCATAAAGGTACATTAGAAAGAAATTGTACTGTACTATGCATTTGTACAGCCTCCGGGAGTACTGTCAAGGCAAACGCTGTTTCAACGAGAAAGTAACGTCTCGCCGCCAACTAAGATTTTCTAAAGAACGTCAAAAAGATTTCAGGTTCAAATAGTCTAAAAGAAATAAACAAACAAAACCGAAGAATGCAAAAATTTGCAAAGCATTATTACAATCTGTTTTCTCGTAAAGCCTCAGTCCTAGCTTATTTGTATCTCTACTGGCTCACCGAAAAATATCAGGTAACATGGTCGTGCTCTCGAACAGGTCAAATGATAGTGGGTATTTGCTAGTTGAATTAAGCATACACGGTACGCTTACCTTTGGTGTAGGCTTCTTTGATCTGGCGAATTTGGTCGTTTGTTCTAGAGCAGAGGATTTCAATCAGCGCGCTCTCATCCGTACCCATCCCCTTAACCGCCTTTCGTAATTGTCTGGCATCGAATTCGGCCGGACTATAGCACAAGGCCTCAACACAATCGTAGAATCGGCCACTCAGTTCTGAACTGAATTCTTTGATCAAATCTTTCCCGTACATGGTCTTGAACTGTAGTACAATTTGAGTCCTTTGGCTTGCGGTTCGAGCTCCCATGATTTCTATGATAGTTTTCTCATCTGTACCAATTCCCTTCATAGCTTTGCGCAAGCGTTCGCAATCATCAGGAGCATTGAAGTTTGGATAGGGTTTTAATGTTGGTGAGTACTGTGTAATAAGTAAAACAAGTATTGCATGTTTATACACATTTGGACAAACAAACTCACATTTTATGAGACGAACAGAATGAGACTTTCTGTGACCGAAAAAACTGACTCCCTTTATCATCATCATCATCATCATCATCATCATCATCATCATCATCATCGACAGCATGACATTAATGTTCAACATCGATGCTTCACTGACGCACAACCATGATTTATCTGACAACCATGATTTATCTGAAAGCCTTATTGTAAAGAAAAGAGTAAATGTGGATGCGTGGGGGAAAGTGCCAGCTTACCACAATCATTTCGAGGTATCTATACCTCCAGACGTTCACTCAGGCGATTTGGATAGAAACTGACAACGGTTAGCAGCCATATCTTGTAGTGTCTCCAACCAAGTACAGTGAGGATCACGTGGTCCCCATCCTGGAAGGCGAGTAGCACCGACAGCATCCAAGCGTTTCGTGATCTCCTCTGCCAAGGCAAGGGTTGGCCACCTCTCTGTTTACGCCACTCTGAGTTGGGCATGGGAAACAGCACTCTCTTTGGCAAACGATGGTTCGGCATACGCAACACGTGTCCCAACCAAAGCAACTTTTGGTGCTGGACACATTCTTCAATACAAGCACCCGTTGCACAACCGAAAACGCGCATTCTAGCTGCCTCGTTACGTATTCGCCGACACCAACCCACACGAGCTATGATTCTGTCGAACACCTGAAGACGCATCAGTTCCGCTGCTCGAATAGGCCAAGTCTCACATCCATACAACAACGCCTTTGTGATCCATTCAGATTTCACGAAACAGCGAATGGCTGCCTTCATACCGTGACCTAATGCAAGACCGCTATTGATACGAGGAGTGCTTCTCAGAAAACAGTACATTTGGACTATCCTCAAGGATTTCTGGAGTTCTTCAACAAACCCAATAAAATGTTTCTGATTGTCTCCCAGAACGAACATGTACAAAGGATTGCTACGATAATGATCGCCACCTGTTCTTTATGAATGGTCTAGGAAAGGTCTGACGTCTCCAGTGACAGTATTCACGTGAATTTACTGAAAGAGCCGCACAGCACTCACCTTTTTTCATGCAGCCTTAACTTCCCGCACCTACACTCTGCGTCAACTCAACGTGTATGCATCATGTGCACACAAGATCCACAGCTTTTTCACGACAGCTTGAGCGCAGTGCGCATGTAGTTGTGACAAACTAGTCACTGCATAAGGGGCTACAAACAGGAGTTGTTGACATTTTAGTTGAAGCCGGAATAAGCTCTAGGTCTGCAGTAGATGATTCCAGATAGTATTCCTAGTACCGAACGCCAGCGTGTTTACGATCCGGTTAGCAATGGGTGACTTATGTGAAACAAGTCTCCAAACTGATTCTTACAAAACTAGTCTCACGAAAGGTGCTGCAAGTTATACTTGAGATGATTGAAAACATTTGGCTGCTTGCATCTTTGCTCTGCTATAGAACTGATCTAGAACGATACAATATTGGAAGTTACCAAAGCTTGTCAAATGCAGCGCCAATCACTTTGTAAAAGAGATAGGTCAATTTTTCGGCGCAGCAGTCGTATTACACAACGGACGTTGGACGATTATTCATCAGCTTACTGAACTCTAATCCCCACAATTGTAATTGCAGAATCAAGTCGCGGTTATAAGCCGGTGACTTTCTAGGTGGTTTGAGACATCTAGCACCATTTGTGTACCAATGTGTATTGGTTACTATTTGAAATGAGTTCGATTGTTGTAGCTCGGACATAACAGTACTAAATCAGCATATTCTTCCAGCACGAATTCTGATGTAAACATAGAGAGGACTTAACTATTCGACCGCATTTACTGACCAGTCAGAGTGCACTTGTGGTGAAAATACCAGCCGAAGCGCCCATCTTCTAAACAATATATCTATGCTCCCAAGCGATTTTCTGCCATTTACTTGATGTGGAAGGCTTGAGTTGATGTAGACACGAGGGAGAGATCGGCGAAGTTTTCTGAAGCGTGCTGGAAGCTAGTGAGCTGTTGTCCACCTACTTGACATTAATTAGAGGTTAGCCACCACAGTATCAACTTCTCCGTAATGGTAGCATTGAAAACTAATGTCAGAATCAGCACTTTTCAGCTCAGTACTTCTGCGCTTGCGATGAACAATGGATCGTACAAGTCTTCGCTGTTGGAAGTTTATCTGCGATTTGCTCTAAAATGCACACATTAAGCAGGAAGACCAACAGGCCCGTAAAAACCGCATTCAGCTGTTCCGCCCACCGAGCCCCTTATTGTTTCTGCAAAATCCCACGCGATATGCCACCTTACGTATACCCCAATCAGTTCTAATGAAGAGGCTCATTACTCAGACAATCTATCCGATCGTAACTTCGGACAAAGCTCCCCTTAAGGAAAGAATGCAGTGGTATCTACCTTTCGGTATCTACCGGCGATCAGACCTTCACTACCTTCCTTGAGTAATGCATCCAAGATTTTTTCAGCCATCTAAAAAACGATTATTTCAAGTTTCAAAATAGGTCCTTATGGGGGGTTGATCATTTAGTTGGCGCCACCCGAGTGGTTTTCTGATGTTTTCAGGCTCTTTTTTTGCCTATCACGCTGACTGAATGAGATGTGCTTGGCAAAACGAACGGAAGTAAATCCACACCAATGTGAAAACCAGCAATTTTGTTGCTAGAAAAATTTTCTTCGGGTTCACTACAAGAAGCACAACCACTAACCCACAGCTACGCACAACTACGCACTGATGATGTCACCTCGATTGGTAATGAAACGTTTGCAACCAAAATGCCCAGCTCAGCGAACAAGCCAACGACCAACAAACTATTAAGGCTTAATCAAACGATTGCCAGTAATTGCTGTGGTGAAATCTTATTTTTTAAAATTGATGTCGGAGCAGCTTTCTTCTACTAAATGACATTCGTATTGTCAATATATCCGACTTTTACGTTTACTGTAAGCTGACTGTAAACATACTTTCATCTGATTAGTTCAGACCGTAGAAAAACTGGTTATGTCCACTGTGAACCATTGGTGTTCGAAACATGTGTTTATTGATTCATGCAGATCGATCGACAACGGATGGTGTTGCATTCACCACGGGTAATCTGAACTCCTCTGATCAGACTAGCTAATGCGTGGAAGGTTACATGCGCAATCAAAATGATGTATCCTAATTCCTGTTTATGTATTCAGCCATCAATATTATAGACGGATTTCATACAATGCTCTAGTTGACCAGATCTAGATAACCCTTAGAACCCAGGGTGTTCTATGCAAACCGAATAGTCTTCCACAGATGCGCAATCGCCCTCTCGAAGGGGACTATCTATTTTGCAGTAAGCGGGAATCTACATGGATTCCATAAGGTCGACATCCCTGAACGCTCTCCCAGGTTTTTACAGTTTAAGGTTGTTCAATTGATGCGACGTTACTGTCCCACGACGAAATTGTATCCAGTAAGCAAAGGAGTCTGACCTCCTGAAGCCACATATGAATTTCAGAACAAACATCATAAACAGCTTCAAGGATAATGTAATGAATACTTCGCCATTCAGAAGAACCGAACATGCACTTTGTTAGTTAATAAGTAATGGACTTCAGAAGGTGCTCGTTCACATCGCCGTCGTGCAAACTGTCCGTTATCTGCGCCGGCGTAATGATTCTGGTGGGTCCTCCACCAAGTTTCTCTCTTATTGCGGCTCATCGGCAACACAAACCCTTGGTCGTATCGAGCTTTAAATGCCGGTCATTTGGCATAAATTCTATAATTCATGCAACCACCTGCGACTAATTCCAAGCGTATGGGGCACTACCTGACAGGAGGATCAATCAGTCGACAAAGGCAGGACAACAAACAGGTTGTCGTTCGGGGAGTTATGGCGAACCACTCTCATCGCTCAAATATGAACGCGGCCTCCCTGTTTAAGTGATGCAATCCAGGTGCATCCAGCGCAAGAGGGTAAAGTAGTAATTACACCCCCGTTTAAGGTGTCATATATTCAGGGTTTAAATCACGTTACTGACAGGGGGAGTTATACCACTCTCATCGCTCAAATATGAACGCGGCCTCCCTGTTTAAGTGATGCAATCCAGGTGCATCCAGCGCAAGAGGGTAAGGTAAAAATTACACCCCCGTTTAAGGTGTCATATATTCAGGGTTTAAATCACGTTACTGACAGACATCCTGACCCATATATATATATATATATATATATATATATATATATATCAAGCA
>NW_008751664.1:2953136-2971719 GCF_000715545.1 Opisthorchis viverrini
CCAAAATGCCTGGTTTTCCTCTGACCCTCCACAAACACTTAATTTCCCTACGTATCGATTTAATTGTGAATGTTGTTGACATTTTGGGAAATTCGTCACATAAAAATCACACCCGATACTTTGTAGATTAGGCGTGATTATTGACTAACCTATTCAGTCGTATTGAGTCCGATACACGTAGTCTAGTATTATTCGCTTTCAAACGATATTCCGTCAAGCTGGTCAATCGATATTACCTGAAAGACTGGATCTGCACATTCCAGTTGCGCTGCCATAGTTCCACAGAAGCAAAACACCTACCATTTTCAACCTTTGTAGTTGATAATAACGGCAGAAGAAAGTATTCTGGTCTAAAAGTGAAATTATATGCAGAAGGACCTAAGTTTGACCCTAACCTTACAGACCTCCCATAATCGCGTTCTGCGAACCAAAGTAATCAAAGATTTGTACATATGGGAGATAAAAACTTCTAAGGCAAAGTAAAAAGAGAGGAATGAACCGGAAACCTTATCTTCAGAGGACATGATACTTAGGGCTAGTTTACCACAGAAAGATCACATCTGATACTCACCTCCACTTCTTCAGTAACAAAGTACGGCTCTGGGGCTTTCTGTTTGGGAGGTTCAGCTTCAGTCCTCTCCTCTTTATCTTCCTTCTTTGGGGATGGTTTTCTTTCCTACAGGCAATCACCAGATGGAACAACCAGGATAGAAACCTGTCAGATTTAACTAAGGGCAACAATTTGTCAGCTGACGGACCACATTTGACAATGTCGTTAGAACTGAACTGAAAATAAGTCGACTACTCGGTATCTTTGTTCATTAAGCAACAAGGGAAGTCTAATGGGTTACTCAAAATCATTGCTTAAGGGAACCTGCTGTAGCAGGTAGTGTGAGCTTTCTGAGCTGGGTAATTTGATAATTCGTCACCAATCGATGTAACGTCATTACAGCTACTATAAATTTGCTAGCTTTGCCCTTCCAGAAGAGAGTCATCTCCATCTGGTATCTATAATAGCAAGACGATTGTAAAGCATCCAGATGAATGATCTAGAACCCAGTCTCATTACTTTCAGGCCTGACTTCTAATCGCTGTTTGCAGGTCACTGTATTCTTTATCATCACTGAGGGCAATCGCTTATTCTGAACGTATTAGTCGCAATGGAGTAAGTTGGGAAAGTTCGACAAAGTCCCGTTTACCTTACCGTCTTTGACTTGACCTATCAGAGGTTGAAGTTTGATACTGAATGTAACTCACATTGGAGAAAAAATTGAAGTGGAGCGATTCGTCATTTTTGCCCAACTTACACTTTGAACATACTCCTTCTGATATGGTTGTTTTGATGCGGTCGCCTGCTCACTCTTTGCCGTTGTCGGTCTGGTTTCCTTCACAGGTTTTGTGTCTTCCATATCGGGAGATTTACGAGGAGCACTTTGTTCTCGTATTCTTTCTCTGAGCGGTTTTCGGCGTTTTGGTGCCCCTGGCTTTTCAAGTTGAACAGTAAGCAGAAAGGAGTATTCATCCTCGTCAAACTCGGCAGACAAAACCTAATTTCAAAATATGCAAGAAATCGATAGTCTAACAACAATATTAGACAAATGGAGACGAAATTACATAAATAGATGATATAGATCATCGGTTTGCAAACTGGGTAAAATATCGATCTGATACCAACTATCTAACGAATTGCACAGAGGTGGATGTTTTGAATAAATGGCAAATTTGAAATGGAATTTGCATTTTAATGCCAAGAGTGATTTTTGTAACCCTACTTCTCGAGACGTTCCACGTTTTCCCCAGCCTAATATTCATTGATGCATAAACACACAAAACTGATCGATTGTGGACCCCGTTACAGGGGTTCAGCAAGTGTCAAAAGCTATGCAACTACCCTTTTAAGGAAAACAAAATGGGCTTTTTCTTAACGTATGTACAAAAGCCAACGAGATTCCTCCTGAACAAGCTCCAGAACTCGAGTTGTTATTGATTTAGTCGGAGCAAGACTGATATCAAAAATACACTAAAACCTTCATTCGATGAAGGCTTAAATCTATCAGAATCATTTTGTAATTGGAACGCAAAACCTATCCAAGGAAAAAGTCAGCAAGTATAAGTGGGACGAGTGCACTAAAACAGGTTATTGTAAGCATAGGCTACAACCTTACGTTTTGTTGACAGAAATTCAGTGTTACAAGTTTATTCCCTGGTTTTACTAATACCAGCAAAACCAATTCAGTTCCCGAGCTACTTTCCTGCAAATGTGACGTCCACACGATCCATTCCCGAACAAAGAAGTGATACCTGGTTTTTGAAAGAGTATACATAACAGACGAATGTAGCACGGTAACTCAGGTGGTTGTCCAGTCATCAGTCCATCATCACCAGTCCATCAAACCAATGGTAAGTCAATAATGGTCCAGTATGAAATTAGTATTTTTCAGGGATTTAGAAAACCATATCTGCTTTCTTGCAGTCACTGTATTTCAAAAGAAATCGACACAAAAGACGTTATTTCTTACACTCATTGGTCTAATAGCCAAGTTGATACCACCCTCTCCGCTGTCATACTAAATTTTATTCGTTTTGAATTTTACCGACTAAATTCTCCTAAGAGATGGAATAAATAGGTGTATTTCGGTTTGACTACTACAAATCAACACCTCTGTTAACTTTGAACAATAATTTGAGCGATCAGAATTGAGGCAGGGAAAGTCAAGTTAATAAAGCCTGTTCCAGCCTCCGCAACATTCATTCCTGTGACGCCACATTTTCTGCTTACATTTCCGATTCCATTTTTAGTGCGTCGCCACAGTACACTGCCAACGAACATGAGGCAAGGAATGCTAAATGTCAAGAACCCTTTGTATCAGTCTATGCTACTGGCTTTGTGTTCTCTTCACTCACTTCGTTTATGCTTCTTTTCATCCGGCCAAAATAGGACGAAATACTCAAGGGTTATATTCCAACCTCGGTTTTAGGAGGGATTTTTCGATGGCTACCACATCCCCTGTTTTTCCTCCGCAGACTTAAGAAGAGAGAGTAAGCACGCCAAGTCTATCTGAGTAGTTACTATCTTGAGTATATTTATCAACCTGCAAGCTGCCCTTTCTGGTAGTTACATTTTGTCCTCTGTACGCTGGTGTACAATGAATCGCTACATTTATTAAGGCATACACAGCTTATAGTGCCAGTATTTTCCTCATGTTATGGGCGTCGAATACTCAGTTAAATCAGAAGAGTGTGCTAATTCTGCGGGATAGTATTTGTTGTGTACCGTTTGTAACCGATACATCACCTCAAAGAAGCTTTTATACCAGCAGAGACATTAGGCTTAGCACCAGACACATAAGAACTAGATTTTTATGAAACGTGTGTTAGCAACGCCTCACAGCAGAGCCGTTTCTCCGGAGGCAATGTCTGGTGAAGGATGTACCTCTAGACCATTCCCTTATGTCAACATGCTTCATAGAGTTGAGAGATAAGCTTGTGTTATTTTGGCGAGCGAAATAGCTAGCATGTGGTCTCCACGTGGAATTCAGCGTATAAGGGTCAAATGGTTTTGCTTGTTCAGAATCATCAATCCCGAATGTAGACCAAGTTCAAAGGCCTATTCCCTCTTTCGTACAGAGTATCCCAGAGATTTGACAACGATTGAGATTGATTCGCGAGTTACTTTACGAACTCGGTTTCCAGGGAGATCCAGATACACTCGGCACACTGTAGACAGCACACGGGGCGGCTCAATCTAAAGGGCTTCATTTTGTATATATTTGAAAACTCGTGAATTGGATTCCATTGAAACAAGTTTGACTAAATGGACCGATTGATTAGCTGAGATTGGGTACACAGCACTGTTAGTTAGGGTAGATAAGGCAATCTAAGTCTGATTTCTCAAGGAACTGTTACATATAAGGTTCCCCACGAGTTAGAGAAAATTGTATGCGTCAAGCTCGGGAGTTTTGCACTTCCTCTGGTTCTCAATAAACAGGCAACAGGAGATTCAGTTTTGATTCCACTGCACCTCTGGGTAACAATCTATTAACTTGCGAATAAGTGTTTTGTCCACAGACGTTCAATTTGGTGATTAAATACGGAATGCAACTGCTGAAAATTTGGGGGCTCGGTATTTCTGATGAGCCCTCAAGATGAAGGTGGTCTGTCTACGAGTTTTCTCCAACATTACGGGTTGCTTCCTATTGTGCTTCGGTCGAAACCGCAGGAACAAGCTATCTTTAAAAAAAACAAAAGAAGGCCCTGAATTGCAGCAGGATAAGACTGTCCTAAGAGAAGTTACAAGGAACAGAGTAGCCACGAGGAACTTGGGAGTAAAAAATACTGGTTTAAGCAAGTTGATACATCTTCCTGAGCACATGGATCATATCTCCCAGCGGCGACCGTATTTAGCGGCTTTCAACAAGAGGTCATTCAAAGCAAATTTCCAACGGGATCTGTAGGGTTCAAGATCTTAGATCAAAGTCGGACTTTTCGATCAATTTGTTACCCGTGAAAATTTTTCTACACACATGACATGATCCAACAGGTGTTTTAGTACCAACGGTCAATTTTTGTGGATAAATTTGGCATAGTATATATATCCTTCATGTACCAACTTGTACGAGAGGTGCCACTCGCCCGAACTCCTCGAAAGAACGCCGTCACCGATTTCCCTTCACATTCTCCCTTCAGTAATTCATTTACTTCTTGCTAATCTGCAACTCTGATCCGATCACTGGCTTAAATTTGGTTTCGATTCCGACTGGTCCGGGTTTCTCACTGTCGATTTTTTGTCGCAGGTTTGTTAGCTGGCAGTTAGATATACCTCCAAAGCGATGTCTCATCGTCTCCAGATTTAAATCCCTATGAAGTCAAAACATGGTAAATTCTATTTTATTCTCTGATTACGGTGAAAATTTAAAAATATACCTTGGTTTGTTCTGAACTCTCTACCTAATAAATATCAGGTGTACAGACGTAATACACCACTCGTAAGGTGCTGAAAGTTCTTCGACAGCCCATGACCGGCTCCGATCTTTTTGAGGCTCATCAGGTAGGCGAAGTTCCCGAGTTTCCGTCAAACGTACATTCTACTTGAAACCAGATTGCACGAAATTATGTGTACTTATGAACGCTGATCACTTACATTCAATCCCATGACTTTACTTCCCACGTACTTGAAATTTATCCCATGTGTGTACTTATTCCAGCCAGGACTTATTCCGTAAATATTCAGCCAAACGAGGTTTTCCTCAAATACTGGGGCTCAAAATATCCTTCTTGTACTATAGCTTCGCTCCATGCTGTTCCTCGGCCTCGGAAACGTTGTAGATCGCAGGTCAATTGTGCATGCATAGCGCTTTCAGTTAACTGACATAACAGAAGGCTTGTGCGAATTGCTCGATAGAATTAGATCTTGCCACGTTATGCAACGTTCAAATAATCGTACAATAAAGTATGATGTGACAAAATAGATGAAACCCTAAGTTGTATGTTTCACTTGTGCTCACTAGAGGTAGCACGGTCCAAAACGACTAATGAATTGCGAATCAAACATTGCGGATTCATTTCTATACAAGTGGCTACTTCACGCAAAACGTATGGGCACAGAGTTGCGGATTTACAATACGTCTCCTGTTAGCTTGGCCAGAAAGGGACTTACGGATCAATCAGTATTAACAAAAACGCACATAAGTAGTTTAACGCTTACGAATCTTACGGATTCTGTCCTGCAAGTAATACCATTCAATGCTGAAGAGTCGAGGAGCACTGCATAGCTATACCAAAATTATTTGGACTCATAAGCAGTGCGCATATCACAAAATCCCGCAATCCCGATATCCGTTTAGCAATTACCCGGTTGAACAACGGCAGTGTGATTCCTTAGAGCTATCGACTTCACTAACGCCATCGTGAGCTATTTAGGCACCAGTATGTAGTATAAGCGTATTGTTGTCGATGATGACGATGTTGATGAGCGACAAGACAAGGGTAAAGCAGGACTGTGTCCTTGCCCGAAACTCTATTCAGCTCCTATTCCATAACATTCTGTGCCACTGCGAAATTGGTACAGCAATCCAATCCTGCTTGGAAGTTAAGTCGTTCGAACCAAAGGTTTTCCTGCTATGCCGGTTCACTTTTGTATGATGCTATTCGTGAACGGCTCTGCTTGAGCTTCGCATAATGAAACAAACTTAAGCAGGCACTCGCTTCATCGGCATCTTAGCTTAGATTTAGGTGTAACTATTACAAGAATGCCTAACTTTTATCAGGCTACAAATGAGGTTCAACCTGAAACACCACACATTCAGACTGTTGATTGTGAGAAGCACGGATTTCTGCTTTATTGTTAGCACATTGTCTACAGAATTGACGCATGATTGTGAAATGAACGCATTGATGCCTAGGCTAGCATAACAGCTGGAAATTTGAGAAACGTGTCTGACACCATCATTGCTTTCGCATAGATACTAAGATTACAGTGCACTGAATTTCTGTGTTGTCTTCGCTACAGTACACTAGCGAAACATAGACGATATGCAGATCACACGTCCGGATTCTTGACTGTATTCTGTTGCAGTGTCTGTGCAGAATCCTTCAGATTTAACGGATAGAATACATCCTGAACACCAAAATTCTGAGCAAAGCAAACACTTTTAGGGACAAATGCGTTCTGGTGCATTCTGGTGCAATCGGAACGTATGCCGTAAAGTAGCATCCCAAGACAAGTTGTTTATAGTCACTTAAGTAATGATGTTCGGAACTGAGGAGCCTGCGACTTCGCGATTCGGACAGGCTTGAAATAAGCTTGAAAAAATGACTCCTCCTGCCTAAATCACGAGAAAAACTTACACTCCATCAAACGGCCCGGAGAACGGCTATCCATACAGGCGTAAGAGGCTTTGGGACGGAACGCTTTTTGAGTCTCCAAGGCAGCCGTCCATTTTGAAGGAGGCTACGTCTATCTATTGCAGCCTTGGTCATATGAACATGCGCAATTTTCAGACGCAAATGAGTTGGTAGTATAGACCTGGTGAGCCACCAGCATATTCACCGTTCCACACGCCAAAGGAAAGCAACTGGAATGGTGGTAAGTTCACTAGGTCCTGTTTAGGCCGGCTTATCGGAATGGTTCACTAGGTCCTGTTTAGGCCGGCTTATTGTTTACAGGGAGTTCAACAGACGACCATATTCCATCAGATCCACACAAGCGCAAGTATTCAGTGGTCTGATCACTATTGACAAGCAAATCAGATTCGGATTTCAGTCATTCACTGAAGTCATGAAGCCGCAAGACAAGCAAATGTTTACCAGTCTTCCATCTTAAATACTGGTCACCAGCAGTCAAAATTGGCTGCTGGAGTAAAAGTGGAATATGTCCCGGCATAAAATTTTTAACCGGCTAGGTGCTATTTACCCTGAAACCTAGATCACATTGAGGAATGATGTTTAGGTTTCTTTATTTTCACAGTATATACATCGGGATTCCAAATGAAGAGAATCTTCATAGCCCAGGTTGTAGTGATGGCCGTTAGTTTGTTCAGTGAGCTGGGCAATCTTTTTGCAAGCGTTTCAACACCATTCTCAAGGTTACCCGGATGTCCACCAATAAGGAAATGGGTCAAGCAACAGGCAAGTAGAAATACGCACACAAAAGATCTATTACCGGTCAAGGCTGACAGGGTGGGTATATCCCATATAACCACGCACAACGATCACCCACTTCCACTCACAAAGTATCACATCGACTGATGGTGAAATGTTAGCAACCAAATTGTCTGACTGAGCGATTAAACCAACGACCATACCTCAGAATTCGCTGAAAAAAACAGTATAGGGGACAGCCGGCAGTTGTGTAAACATTTTAAGGTAATGATTGAACCTGTTGATCCTGACTGTAGTCAGTGCGTTTGGAAATGGACTTTAGCTAAAAATAACACCCACACTTGATCGCGCATACAAACCGAAGCATCAAGTGAGTGGGTATCGACTAAATTTGAGTCACCAATTGATTTCGTTTTCATTCTTCACATGAAGGGCAACGCAGACGCTTGTTAGGTTCGGCGACACATAATATGGTTAGTCGTTGAATTCACAGTAAGGCAGAACACATTTCAAACTTTTGGATGGTCATCTAAGCCATCCGCCCAGAAATCCGTTCATTCACCCATAGCATGATAATTCAGTGTTGTTCACCAACTACGTGTGATTGACTGACAGATGTACCATAGAGATACGGCCGCCCGTAGTTTGTTGTATGCGGGCGAACACCACAGATTACCGATTATAATATATTTATGCTTTCCGGAAACGGCTGAATATAAACTCAGGCCTATTCACCAACCGCCATGAGATTTTTTGCTGCATGTTGACAACGTCCCTTCATCTGGCACACACCGAAACCACCCTTGAACGACTGCGTGACCTTGGTGGCGGGATTTTTCGGGAGGCCACCAATCCTTGAATAATTTTTCCAACTTCCCGTCCTCTCGGTTTTTGATTATCCGACAACAAGTAGACGATTCATCATGGACGATTCCAGTATGGAAAACATCCTCACATATTGAGTGTACATGTTAATTGATTGTTACTGGAACTGATGGTTGAACGGACTCTGCAATTTGTGGCATGTCTACAGTGCGGAACTGAGTGTATCATCGCCATTTCCATGCGCTAGCGTAGAGTGGAAAACATCATACGACGTATGGCAACCTCCTTCTGCTCATAAATTTAGTTTGAGTTAAAGGTAGGTCAGGGAATCAAGGTTAACAGTCTATCCAACTGCCGCTGTCTCATAAGACTGGCAGTCAAATCCGCTTACATGTAAACTTGATGGGTGCATACATTTCTGAGCGTGATCTATGTGTGACCGCGTGCATTGCTCTCAAATACTTATGATGAATAGCATTTCAGTATCATTCACGTGACAGTCATGTTAGTTTGAATACCAAGTAAACAACCGAACCGAATCGAACTATATTCTGTTTCTAAGACGCATCACTTATATTGTAGCAGTTTTCTGGGCAGCACATCATTCGAGTGATGTCAACAACAGATACTGGAGTTTCTCGAGAAATACACTCCTTCGCAAATCAATTTGGTTTTCACGAGAGACTTAACTGAATCTCCCGTTCATAATGTTCTACAACTGAATGTGCTGCACACAAGCCGCCCCATGTTTCAGTTGGCTCGCGGTATATCTTCATAAAGGAAACTACTCACAAGGTTGCTGAAAACTCTTCAACAGCCCACCACCGGTTTCGCCCTCCTTGGGCTCATCAGGTAGGCGCAGTCCCCGAGTTTGTCAACCTTATGTTCTACTTTAACCCAAATTGGACTGTTTTTCGAGAAATACACTCATTTGCAAATTGATTTGGCGGCCGAAGAGTTTTCAGCAACCGTGTGAGTAGTTTCTTTTATGAAGATACAGGAATTCTTCTTACCTGATTCCCAAGCTTCCTAACCCCTCAGGCAGTTGGTGTTTACTTTCATTAAAAAATGAATTCCACTTACTAAGTTTCTCACCCTCCTCCGCAATTCTTTCAAAATTTTATGCGTAGGCGATCCTGAAAGTGGTACACTGTGTCATTTGATTTTTATCCGTAAACTGATACGATTATCCGTCTCAGTGCATTCACTGTTCACCATTCCTTTCATGATTTATTGAAAACTATTTTTCTCAATGGCTTCCTTGGTAACGCTTGCTATCCGCAGAAAGACCAGGTCATGATAATAAAAATACCAGTCAGACCGTGCGGGAAGCTGGCGACTTGCACCAAATAAAAAAACGAGGGACACGAAATACTAAAGATAGTTGAATCTGGATTTTTAGTTGGGATTTAATCCTATAAGTGAAATTAATCTTTGCTGAAAATCCAGTAAGCACTGTGAGCTGTTTCATCTTTATTGAGTGTCATAAGCACTGGGAACCTCACGATACTCTAGTGAGTTTAGATCCAATAACCTCCCTGTAAGTAGCAAAACCCCAAAGCTTTCGCCACAAGAGGCTGAGCAGCAGTGTGGTTCAACTGTACCTACACTGTTTATAGCGGCAATGATCCCTCAGTCACTAATTCACGTCAGGTGATCAACAGTTGACTGCCTGCTCGAGTGATGACCTCTAAGATGGATGTTTCACGCTCTTTGTGGAATTATCCTGCCTCTGATCTGCCTATAGGTTGTTGACAATCGGGATATTAAAGTTTTAAATTCTCCGAAAAGACCACAACACGTGTCCACGTGATGTGGTCGCTGTGACTGAAGGATGAGCGGCGCTATGTTCTGTCTAAGTGAGACACAATCATGCTGTTGTTCAGCCGCTCGTGACCGAACGGTGAATTGTTATAGCACTGACTGGAATATCGCGGATTCATAGCTCCCGGATCTTCAGCATAGACTGGCTTCGCTGACAGGAGAAAAAAATTACCGAATCTTCTGGCACTATCATGACTTGCCAGATCCTATGGTCATTTTATAAAATCAGAACAGTACCCCCTCGAAAGGCTAGCAAGCTTGCAAACTGTCTATTTGATTTGGAGGATGTTGCAGGTTAACGAATATTCTTCATTAATTACATGAAAGCAGCCAACTCAAGCCTAGTGAACGAGGCTGGTCGCAGAAACGAGCCTGAAAAGTGGGAGCAAGTTAAACTGACTTGAGAATTGAGCTGGGTTTGAAGGACAATCTGTGAGTTCATCCGGTCAACTGTTTGTCATGAGGGTGAAGAACAATAGCGAAGATTGAGAATTGGGTATAAAAATAACTGGTCTACTTTAGCTGCTTTGAAATCTGCCCACAATTCACTGTGATTGCTCTTGGAGATTGGGCCATCTCTATACTGTGAGTACCATTCGGTCCAAAACAAAAGTGAGCTTAAAAATTACAAGACCTAGTTCTGCCATCCCTTATCTGGCCTATCTGGAAACAGAGTTTCCCAGTTCCACTTAGACAAATCTTTGTGCTCCATGCGAACGCAACTGGAATACGAGTTGTACCAACCCTTTTCATAGACAGTCAGAAAAATGCTTTTTTTATTCAAATGACTGATCTGACCTTTGTATCTAAGATGTGAAGATATGGCCGAATATATGGGTAAATTGTAACTACTTACAGACAGTGGCGAAATATATTGTTTTCAAGAAGGATTGCGTAGGCTGACTGAACGGTAACACACTTGTTATAGTAAGGCATAACTACTTGAATATACACCAGTAGTGAAAATAAAACGCGTTTCCGGAATTTTCAATAGGAAGTGTAGCTCTATAGTAAGGATATTGTAAGCCCTTCGGGCGAATTCCACAGAGACATGAGAACTGCATTCAATTTACAGAACAGTGTTGACAAAAAATAATAATCACACTGATTTCAACCGAATCCAAATAATCGGAAGCCAAATCTTTATTATAAACAAAGTAAACTCTGTCTCGTGAAAACCTAATTGATTTGCAAATGAGTGTATTTCTCGAAAAACAGTCCAGTTTGGGTTCAAGTAGAACATAAGGTTGACAGAAACTCGGGGACTGCGCCTACCTGATGAGCCCAAGAAGGACGAAACCGGTCGTGTGCTGTTGAAGAGTTTTCATCCAACTTGTGAGTAGTTTCCTTTATGAAAATAAACTCAGGTACGTTAATTGCTCGGTGGGTATTTGGTACCTTCTGCTTAACTGTTCCATCTGTTGCCTCAGGATGTGAAATGATGCCTTTTTGCTGACAAAATGCTATTGTATGCGAATTCTACGCATGCTCTAGTGACCTCGACTGGCAGAAGTCTTCTGTTTCACAAACAATTCGAAGGGAGTTGCTTTGCAAAACTGAATATTTTCATATGTATTGCATTTTTCAACAACAGAGCAAATAATTTGACCCAAAAGACTACTAATGTTTTGGTGTATGTTTCAGTTTTTACAGAACCCGAGTGTGTTTGTCACAAAAAAGTCGTCTTTCATACTCATTGTGATTACGCGTAAATTTTTCACCCATAAGAATAATCACCATCAGTTTGAAGGCTACGATCGCGTCGGGGAAACAGACCTGGCACACACCACCAGTAATGATGTCCAAATATTGGTTGTTAGACAAAATGGATTTCACATACAAATACACCGAGAAAGCTGAACTCGTTTTACACCACTTATTCCGCCCTGAGATCCTATTCAGGCCATTTTCAATGTATTTATTTGTGCGAGAACAATCTTTGACTACCTATGATCTCGGTCTCTGGGCGGAAACGATCACCAAAGCATCGCTTCAAGAGTGATATACTTCAATGCCCAATAAAAAAAACGAAAGTGTTACCCCATAAGGTAGGATTCCTATATCTTTGCGTGATGCAGGGCTGGTTCAAACATTACCAAGTCTAGTTCCTCCAAAAGATCAGTTCGATATGCGAATCCCTTGACGTTTATGTTAAGACGATATGAACCTGGCCAGAGCAGGAATCGTCCTACTGCGATATACGCAAGAGCCAGGTACTTGTATGCAACAACCTAACACAGGACAAAGGGTGGTATCACTGTAGAACAGTGTCATCCACCTCTGAAGGACGAAAAACTGGTCTTTGTTCGTGAGTGATTAGTATATATCGATGGAGGCTTCCACATGAACTATGTGCGTGATTTCCTATTTTCCATTGTTAATACACTCAAGTTAACAGTTCTGCTGCGCACTTATTGCACAGCGTAACGGCGAGCTTACAAACAGAGACCACTGTTTTTGATAGTCATTATGACAAGCGTCTCGGATCAGCTATGTTCAATCAGTGTGACCCCTAGCGGAGAAAATCATTGCAGTAAAATCAAGCGTTTAAGCACGTGACTTAGTATCTTAGAAAGTTAGTCGGAGACTCAACTAATCAAATGTGATCTTGCCAGCATCACTGTCAACATGGTTCGGATTGCAACTACTGCAGGTGCTGTGAAAGACCATGGTTTGTCAAACTTAGCCCCCATATCGGCTCTCATTTCGCGCTCAGTAGCTGAAGCCATTGGAACTTCAGCGCCGTTTGCCCATGATCACTTTGTGCTTGCGCTGTTCCCATTCATCTGCATAGAACTTATAAGGAGCCGGAACGGGTTTGAAAACCTAAATACAGTTCCTCCTGGACAAGTCCATATGGCCTATGATCAGCATTGCGTTTTGGAAACAGAACTCTACAAAATACACAAGAAATGTGCTCTGGAAGTACGGCAACACAAAGTACTTAGCTCACACTGAACGGCTGTCAGAAGAGTCAAGTGGGAGCATTGAAACGATTTAGTAACAATCCAGACGTAGCCAAAAGTAGGTGCTGCAAGAGGGACTCCTCATATTTGCTCCCATTTGCTTCAGTAAGTACGTCCTTGTGACTGTCCTTGTGAACGGGCGGTCTTTAGGTGGGTGGAGAACTCGCACATGCTGATGAGTAAGTACATCACACTCACCTTACCCATTTTGGCCTGCGAAATAGGCATAGATAATTCTGGGTCTCTCATGGTATATTCAAGCAGGTGACTGTATATGTGGTCAAGTTGAGCTTTCAAGTCACCTTCGCCTTGACTGATGGCCAGAAGTGGACGTGAGCCCAAACGATTGACATCCGGTTGACGTATTTTCTCCGACAACTGCTTGAGCGATTCGCGAACTTCTGCAACGGTCATGTGGCGCGTCTGATCGATACACTGGGTTACGAATGGTAGAACGTCAAGACATGAACTTGGAACAAAACTCTAAGGAGAATGAAAACTGGTGCAACAGACAGCCATATTTGGTTCACAGAAAAAGTCCAAAGGTTGGTTAACTGCATTTAATTTTTTAACGTTGCGGAACCTATTTCTGTGAAGTATAATGCGCTGCTGCTTGGTAACTCGTATAGTAGAAAGGAACCATGTTTGGTTTTGGGTTGGTTGGCCCAACAAGTGACCCAGAACGTTTGTGAACCCGCACTGTCTTACACACTATTTCTTTGTCGTGACGGTTGATGTATCAAATTACAGTGGCATAGTGTCTTTGGTTTTGGGTCGGTTGGCCCACCAAGTGATCCAGAACGTTTGTGAACCCGCACTGTCGTACACACCATTTCTTTGTCGTGACGATTGATGTATCAAATTACAGTGGCATAGTGGTGTGACCTGTTGCACTGCAACAACCCTATAGCAAATTTTTTACTTTGTGATTGCTTACCAGTACTCAACACAACAATGGCCTTTCAGTTGATTGGCTATAGTGAGCCTCCGCGACTCACCTCAAGAAAAACCACGCCGAATGCGAGTATCTTCTATCACAGAACTGCAAGCGGCGAGGCATACATTTCCAGTTTTTCCCATGAGATGTATTTCAAATTGCATTAAATGGATAATAAATGCGAAGATCCGAAACATCTTTCCAGACGAATTGCAGTAATGAATGAGTTCATGATTACTGAGGCCATCAAGAGAACTAGACCAATACGATTCTGGTGCCTTCTCACCTTTCGTCAATGAATTCATATTACGCACATTCTAAAATCCTCGAGAATCTCTTGGATCTGCTACTGTTACACAGGAGCGTGAATCTTTTGTCGGCCTGCAGTAGGGTAACAACCGAATGGATTGACATAGTTTGAAAGACAACAAAATGATGAGAATCTACACTGGTTGGAGGCACTTCTGTTTTGATGCCAAGTTGGGGCTGATTCATTTGTGACTAAACGATAGGAGTGCGGGGCCTATATTCTGAACACTCAAGTAGCATAGCATATCAAAGTTGCATTCTTGCTTCAGCTAACCATGTGTTTGAAACTATAGAGAAATTTTAAGGAGTGTCTACTTTACGCGCTTACGTATTCAACACCACTTCTTCTCTATGAAAGAGGACTTTTTAGGCATCGAACTTGTGGGGCATATCGTTCGAATAATGTTATTTTTTCGCGATATGTCAGCATTACAGATCACCTGGATAAACAAACTGGGCACCACTACCGTCATGGAAATTTCATGTTAGCATACTGGTTGGTGAACTGAGTTCGATTGGTATCTCGCGTCGAAATGTAAAGTTCTTGAGTCGTCACCATCTTATCATTACTTACTGAACACATTGCTTGGATGGTTCTTGGATGGCTCTACAGCGTCCCTTAAAGAAAATACAGTACGATATACAGAACGTCATACTAAGTGAAACATGAAACCGCGTTTGTGTAGCATGCAGCATCCAAGGCCGAAAACATGATAAACAAGAGACTCAGCTGGTATTCCGTTGAGTATCACGTTTACGTTATCTCCATCTACATGTGATAATATTTCGTCGATCTTCCTCCTCTGTATCATCCACTGACCGTTCGCAAAGTGTTTTTGTGTTAGACTGATAGCCGCGTTGTAATATACAATGCTTTGATAGGCCTTAGTCGTCTAATGAGTTTGATACTCGTCGCTTCAAAAGTACATGTAATGTGTCACTGTTCCCTAAACGTCAGATTCAGTGGACAAATACAGTTTACTTACACACGAATAGATGAAACAGACTTACTTGCGTCAAATGTCCAGCAATGGCGGTCAACTGTTGGTGAGTGACAGCATTTTCCAGTCCGGTACTTGGGGCCTGGTATGGCATCTGAATATAGGTTGGTTGTGGAGTTGGATAGTAAGATCCGTAGATGTTTGCCGAATTCTGCGACCGGACATCCCAGTTGAGACCGGGAACTTGACCCCACAGATTGATTTGTGTGCCCGAGTGATTAGTTGCCGCAAAGCCCTGGTCAGCGTTCCCTAAATTTTGAAATTTGAGTGCAGCCGTAAAGGAAAAAATACGCAAAGTGATCCTATGCTACTTAGTCTGGAGTAGAAATGTCATCATTTGCGTTTTAGCTCCGATGATGGCCTATAAGTGAGCGCCGTAAAATCCCAGTGAGTAAGCTGACAGACTACGAATTGCGAAGGCAACAGATGTGTACACCAAATATTGGATACGCTAGACAGAGGACCACCAAGGTTAATGCAGGCACCCCTGGTTTTTCTGAGTTATGCGCAGCTGTGGAAGCCTTATGGCTAAAATCAGAACAAAGTTGTTTGTTCCGTCAATCGTGAAATCAAAGCTGAGAAAACATTTGTGCCCGAAAATCAAATGTAAACGTGAAAAGCACTTATGGTGTTGCAAAGGCAACAAATTCAACACCACAGAAAAAATCGGACTTCTGGAGTGGTCTAAAATATTTTCCAAAAAAAACCCATGTACCAAATGTCAGGAGCTAATGTCACTACCGCTTGTCTAAAATAGCTCTTTTAAGAACATGGATGTCGCATCATAAATGAGAAATTCAGCTGAATTCTAGGTGAATATCCCGTCAGTACCGAATTGGTGTGCAGCACAGTGTATAAGTGAAATGCTTGCTCTTTGTCTGAATATTTATCACTATTTTTTTCGAAAACACAGAACATGTGCGCTGGGTAGTAGGATGTGATTGAGCCAACAAACGGTACGTGGTCTTTCTAACATGCGGACAGAACACGAATGAGATGCCAACTAACCGAAAAAAATTATTTTACTATCGGAATAATTTGACCCTACTAACAACTCGTCGAAAAAAATTAAATATTTTGTTATATGGTTAAACCTCTTTGGAGAGACCATCTCTAAGGACCCACAAAGTTCTTTTCTGTGTAGTAGTCTCTCTGAGGAAGAATCACAAAAATGAAAGAATCCTGGTGGATATGATATGGACTCGTTTTCTGTTAGCATGATCACTCAAAATAGGGATGGAGGCGAGATGGCCCAAGTTGTTAGAGCACGAATTCGCTGACCAAAAGGTTTGAACCCGACCTCTGCCTCTCGACTTCCCCTGTCTAGGCTTGGTCAACCTGGCAGTATCCCAGCCCTCTTGCAGCCTTCGGGTGGCATGGCAGTTAGACACCGAGAGTGCTACAGCTGAACGATTTGTTCAAAATGGAGACAGCTGTAGTCAGTCCCTTCTGACCTTTCACAGCTTGATCAACGGAAAAAGAAGACCCCACCGTGACTCAAGAATTAGAGAAGTACACCAGGGATTTGAGGAGGACAAGCCTAAATACATGATCCTTTCATTTGTCGGTATACAATCTGTGGACGTTGTGTCGTCTACCTGACAAGGTTTGCATATCACAAACCATACTTGCAATAAAGCGACCATTTTAACATCACCTAACAGGGTATCTAATCACCCGGTATTGAAGCATAAAAATGTTGTGACCTTTAATTCACAAGATATCTAGAGCAAAATACTGTCAGAGCTGTCCACTATACGGTCATGAACCCGTATTAAGCTTAGACAAATCGGTGTGCTGCAGTTTTGTTTACCAACAACAGAGGTAACAGGCGACAACAATTTCATGTGCACTATACCTACTCAAACCGAGAGACATTACTACACAAAAACATTGGTAGCTCGAATGAGTTTATTGGTTGTTGATCAAGTGGCTGTTGATCTGTTCGCACAGCTTGACAATTGGCTTGCAAACGTTTCATCACCATACGAGGAGACATCATCAGTGCGCAGTTGGGTGGGTAATTCTTCGTTGCCTGCGTGCGTTCATATAGCATTCGAAGGATAGCTGTTATCTTCTGACGTGATTGGCTAATTGAAGATCACAAACGGACCAATAGATTGACCAAATTCATTACATTTCAAGTAGCCAATCACGTCAGAAGATAACAGCTATCCTTCGAATGCTATATGAACGCACGCAGGCAACGAAGAAGTACCCATCCAACTGCGCACTGATGGTGTCTCCTCGTATGGTGATGAAACGTTTGCAAGCCAATTGTCAGTCAAGCCGAACAGATCAACAGCCACTTGATCAACAACCAATAAACAAAACAGCAACAGTAGGCCCGCGATCACACAGCCAGCTAGGGCTCAAAGTAATTTATGAATTTAAACTTGCTTTCTCTTTGCTGGGGAAGGAGAGTCCTTCGTTTTTATCCAAAGAATTTTCAAAATTCATAGGTTAAAATATGTTTATTGTCCTGTATTTTTGTCCCGTTGCTGCTACTGGCGCTGATATCAAAGAGGATGTGCAAGAATTTATATTGTAATTAGTAGTGCAAAACTTACTTCGAACAAAATTGTCAACTGCATCGTCAAGCGTATCTTCAGCCTGCTGCAATGAAATAAGAAATCTAATGGTTTACGTATTTGACTCACCCGCCGAATGACAGCCCTGTTGTACTTTCCCAAGTAGTCAGAATCGTCACCGGATTCGCTACTCACAGAATTACATCTCATGTCACTATCTGAATAAGTCTCTTCGATTTCAACAACACGGAACTGCTTCGTGACCACGTGACTTTCAACTTGGGTCACACTAAAAGTTTCAAAGTAAGCATACAAGAGGAGAGGTTGGTTTTCACCTGTGTACAGCCATAGCTTTTATTGTGCGTCTGCCGGCACGCAACGAAAAAGGAGCCTTGTACTGAAATGTTTTGTCACGAGCATTTTTCTTCCACGGATTCGGTTTAGACCCATCGGTGGTGAAATATATCCTGGCATTGGGTGTATCTAAGATAGAAGAATGTGGATTAAATTAGTTCGTGAGACGAGTCGTTTCAGTTTAGAGAAGTATCAGATAAACGCGTTTAACCCTAATGACAGTAACAATCGCATTTT
>NW_008751664.1:2971739-3032179 GCF_000715545.1 Opisthorchis viverrini
CAAAATTTACGGGACGCAACTGTATTCAGCGAGTAAACCTATTTCGCTCGACCAACTTTTATATACGATTGTCTAATTATGATGTATTTATCGTGCTGTAGTGTCTCATAGGTAACAGGACTAACAAGCTGGATGACCAGGGCGCAGTCTCGAAGCCAGAGCACTGATGGTGGGATGCTTCTGTTTGCAGTAATTTGAGTTATAAATGGTTGCAGTCGTTTTTCACCCTTATTCCACTAAAAGTTGACTTGCAGTTTAATGCAGCTATATATTGCGGCGGTCAGCCCGGTATCGTTAGAACTGCGACCATACCAGTAAGACGATTTTTATTGGCGAAAATGTACATGAGTGCAAACCCCGAACTTCTCTAGAACTGAGATGAAGAAGCGTCGCTCTTTCAGAGTTTGCCCACGGCTTGTGTACAGGTAGCGTATGAATTTCCAACAAAAGCCATTGCTTATTTCCACCCAGCTATTTCGTGATCCTCTGGAGGACCTGAAGTTTTGTAGTCAGGTTCTTAAATGATGATCAACAGGACGGCCAGTCAACGTCCTCGTTTTGTTGTTGTACGTACGTTTTGTTATACATGCCGCGAAGCCCTCTGAGAATTTTCATATCGCGTAAAAAATCCTGAAGCGTGTGGCTGCAACCAACTTCTTTTTTTCAACAAAAGTAACACCACTTAACCTGCTCCCGCAGGTTTATATTAGAAATCAACCAACAAATGAACACCATAAGAGGAAATCTCATATCGACAACCTGATATAAACTGGAACATTCGTGATGTAAAGCTTCTGTTTAACAACTTGCTTTTCGTATCATTCAGTAAACCCTTTACGACTATTCCCAGTCTCTCCCCTAAACTGTACTGCTTAGGAAGTCAAGAAACATTTGACAGAGCTGGCGAGGGGGTTGCTAACCACGTGACCATTGTATTTTTGTCCGTAGCCTAGCAACAACGGGTAGGAAAGCGTTGGTAACGTAGCGCAGGATTTCACTAAATTGCAGTCTGTGCAAGTACTTTAAACCAAATTCGTAACCTTAGTAATGCACTTACATGGTTCCGCGTTTTGTATTAACCTATGAAATCAGTATAGTGCCCAACATCAAATATCAACAAGGTAACAAATGAAATGGTCAAAAAAGAGTCGCGTTTGGGTAGGTAGTTTAGGTGAGGCTAGTTGCGAATCCCTATTTGAATCCCACATAGGTCCCTGTTTTCTCATTCACTGAGATGGTCACCATCGTTTAGGATAGGAACATTAACTTGTTGCTGTCTGATGAATTCCACATGTGCTTACTGACTGGCTTACTACAAACTAACAGTGGTCAGTTTTTCGTTGATGATGCAATGTACAATAATTTGACAAGCTCACTCAAGTACTTCACTGAAGTCTACATGTAATGCTGATGGACAATAACGAAACAGCTGCCTCCAAGTAAAAGTTCATATAAGGTGAGCTATCCAAATTATCGGGTCACTCACTTAAAGGCGGTAAAATTATCTTCAACAATCATCACTAGCTGAATATTCAATATCAGCCAAGATCTGCCAACAATTAGCAAAGCCTGACCGTCCAACTTTTTTCCCAATCTTGATTGGACCGGATTTTAAGACCTTTGTTAGCAACCTGAAAACAAAATCCCCCGTAGTTTGAGCAACGAAATACATGTGTTGCTGAACTATACAAAATTTCAGTGCAATGGCCTTTTACCTTGACCCAGTGGGTTCTCCTTATATGGCATCTTGTCAATAACTAGGTTTCTGCCAAATGTTGCGTCTCAGGTTACATATTGCTGATAATTGCATATTTTACGTGAACAAGACTGGTTACACTGCCTTGTTGCACGAAAATCAGGTGTCAATATCCGGAATTATCGAAACTAGCGGTGATACGATTTCCTCGAGTTTCATTTCATCTTGCCTCCCTCCTAACACAACCGTCATAAAAGTAGCCTGGTAACTGACACAAAACACAAAGTAACGCTTCAATATTTCGGTACAAAAACAGTGTTGCAGCCGTTTGATCAACCGAGGTTCTTCTGTAGGTTAAGTTGATCTGTGCTGAAAAGCCAAGAAGCACTGTATAGCGGCTTCATCTTTATTGAGAATAAGCAACAGCGCGCATTCCACAAAACTGAAGGGGAGGTTATAACCCGTAACCTCCTGGCTAGTAGTTTGAGCACTTAACCGTCTGACCATGAGCAGCTGATCAAAAGTGTGGTCAACCCACTCGTCCTTCAGTCACGGAGGTCACATCACGTGGTCACGTAGTAACCGGTTCAAAACCCCCTGGAGAGTTTCGTGAGAGACTGATAGTGAGTTCCAATAGAGATAAAACAGCCATAAAGTGCTCCTCCGCTCCTCGCCATAGATTGGCTTCATTTAAAGAACGGAATCGCAATTGAAAATTATCAAATCCCCCACAGTCAACCGCCTAGCCGAACGCTAAACAAGCTCCTTGTCTTTGAGAAATACACCCATTTGCAAATCAATTTGGGTTTTGCGAGAAACTCAACTAAATCTCTCGTTCATGGTATGCTACAACTAAGTGTGCTGCATACAGGTGGTACGATATCGAGATATCGCAGTATATTTTCATATGGAAAACTACTCACGATGTCGAAGAGTTTTCAGCAACCTAATTAGTAGTTTCTTTTATGAAAGCTCCTTGTACGTTTCTAATGTTGACAATTAAGTAGCCTAAATTCCCGTTCAATGTCGATTGAATCTATAACCAACTTAGGAACCTAGGGTATGTTAGTCACGCTAAGTTAGTCCCCAGATTCACTACGCGTGAATCTGTTCGAGGTGCTCTCAAACGCTGGCACTTTACTCTGATGGTTTAGTGCCTTTTTGCCTTGAGATTTCTGTGGCCAAAAAATGTATCTATCTAGTATAAGCACGAGGTAGTATTATACACGGGGGTCACTATCCTAATAAGATATTTCATTTTACCTCCTAAAAGCACATGCTAACGGGGATCATTCCGTAGTATATATTTTTAGATTGGCCGAGTTCATCTTATCTAACGGGTTGCCGGATTTTCGGCCTGCATGTTGAGGCAACTAATGCATATCACTTGCACGTACAGTTGGCTTTTCTTCCACCAGTTTGCCGTTCCCAGCATACGGACCAACAGCACGGTTTCGCTGCCTTTGTTCTTTGTTTTTGTGGACCCAAATGTTTAATGTGAAGAAAGCGCGGTCCAAATTTTTGTCAGAAACTTCTTCAGGTTTAGACCTTTTTTGGAATTACAACCTATCAAAATGGTGTTTTACATATTAGATTGGACACCATTTTTGAATATTTTCTACCCTTCTCTCAGGCAAAATTTATAGTTCCCAGCGCAAAAGCTTAGTTTGGCTCAAAAATTACGATGTTGTTTGTTAGGTTGGTTTCATAACCTCTCAAAACGGCTGTAAACGCTACAAACAGCAGCCTAAATCCGTTGAAAGTACTGAATCAAACCATGGATTGTCTTGTGGAAATACAGGTGACAACCATCGCTGAATGAATCAGGAGTTGCTTGCTTTAACCCAACTTGTGTTTACGATGGAAGTTGTAACAAATTGCAGCTACGTTTTATCCACACACAAGTGGCGCCAGATCAGGACTTGGTCGAACAGATTAGTACAGATGCCTCTGTCAATTTTGGCCGGAAAGTTGTGTCCCTTCTCCGAGTTCCGTATTTCGAATATAGCACAAATGCACATTTGTTACCCATGTAGATTGACACCATAAATTTCATTGCTCCACCAACTTACCACCGGGTTTAAAGTAGGTCTCTTATATACCGGCCGCCCGAAAATGTTATACTGAAGGCTACCCATTAAAGGCACTAAGGCTTATAAGTAAAACTTGATCTTTCAGGCTCATCGATGTAGGATCCAACTAAAATTTCTGATTCTTTGGCGCCAATGATTGCAAAACACCGACACATTCATTGGATCAATAAACTAGTAGTCTTCTTGTCACCTTCATGAACCACATTAAATCGCGCCACCAGTATTATAAAACTGAATTAGCCGGCCTCAAAAATGCCCATACTATGCTACGCTGCTGAGACACGTTAGACATTTAAATGTATCATAGCGGTACGGAACTTTTATGATGTTATCAGCTGCCAAAATATCCAGCTCAATCAATTTACTTACAGAAGAATGACTGCAGTGACAACGGCCCTTAGCTGCCACGTTGAAAGCTATACATAAGCCTCGAAAAAGGGAAATAACCTGGATGCTGCCATGAGATCCGTTTTTCTGTTTTAATGGCTTGCAAGTAAGGAGACGGCAAAGCCTACGGTCTTCGAGCCTTCAACAAAAAATCCACAGCCATCAAGTCTCTAGGGGACCTGAGACTTCACACCAAACCCCAAAGTGAACACAACGCTCACATTCAAAGTCCTAAAGCAGAGACTTGTTCAGTGAGCCCAAAAAAGATCTACGATTTTTATACAAAAACCAACAAAACTAAATTTCCAAGTTTGGATTTCTATTAACACACTGTCGATGAGTTTGTGGTCATCTTATTTCAGGGTCAAAATACCATGTATGCAAAACCGTTTCGGGAACTTTGTGCCAGCGAATGTTAACACCACCACCCAGCAAGACTAAGATGCCAGTGCAGCTGCATCATTTGCCCGTGACGGTTTCTGTCAGTTATTCTAAATATTCTACGGACTGTTTTATGAATGACAGGCATGCGAGCCACTTACACCAACCACTCCAAATCACTCTCAGATACTTATCTGCCATAACGCCGTGTCGATTTACTCTGATATTAACCTAAATGTAAAATTCCACCACTGGTCACCCAAAATTTCCCCCATCATTGCTTTTTGGCCTCCCTTTCGGCCCGTTTTACCTACTCTGAATAGCGCACGGAGCATTATGTTGAACGTCAGTCATCTGTTTCTTATTAATTGTTCCATTAACCACAAAACGAAGTTTGCAGGTTGAATAAATCAACAAGTAAATCAAAGTACCTTGAATCTTTTGACACAAATTTGGCTAGGAAATGCTTAATAGCTGCCTAAAACTGGCATAAATATGAAACCATGCAGCAAAGAATATGCTAGTGCTAACTAACTCGAATTACTGTACTCTGAAGTCCGCGTTAAAATATACACTCTGCTTAGCATGATAAAATAAAATCAGAATTCCAGTAATTACCTCCAGTATCACATGAGCCTGCAGCACATATTTCCGTAGGTGCTACTGGTCAAGCTCCTTGCACGCACTGTGGTAAATATGGTAGCTTTCACAGAAGAAACCGTCTTGAGCATGCATATACGTAATGCACTACTCATAAGGTTGCCAAAAATTCTTAAAAAGCCTACGACCGGTTCCGCCCTTCTTGGGCCCATCAGGTTGATGCGGTCCCCGAGTTTCCTTCAACCTTATGTTATACTTGAAACCAAGTTGCACGGACTTAACAAAATTTGATCATGTGTGTCCGGTTGCACTACTCATAAAGTCACAATATCCCAAATATCGTAGCAGCTGTAACATGAGGCGGCTTGGTGCAGCACATTCAGTTGCCTGGAAGCATCTTAAACAACAGATTCAGTTAGATTACAGGTGAGTCTCTCGTAAGACCTAACTTGTTTGAAAATGAGTGTATTTAGTCTCCAGAATATTTAATTTCCTCAAAAGAAGGGTCTTCCTCTTCACAAAAACAGTTATTTGTAGAAGAGCATAAACAGTTTCCTACTGTCTCTGAAAAAATCCAAACAAGTGACAGCGGCCCACCACTAGCATTGGTAATCCTAATCTAGAAGTACTCTTGATTTACACCTGTAAATCTGGTGTACAACTCCGGTTTGGAAAAGTCATTTTGGTCAGAAAAGACCTTTATAGAGAATGCAGTAAAAACATCTCCTGTCTTACCGCCAGTTTCAAAAAATCATTACTCAATCGCACAGCTAATGGTATCAACTGTGCACGCGTTGGTACCTATGTTGTCACAGATGAGTAATGGTCACTGGCATACTGTAATGTATGTGGACTTAGCGGACGCGTAAAGCATACCTTCCCTAGCAAAGGTGATGGTTAGAACGATTAGGAGACCTAATAACGCTTAAAGTTATTTCGTATGCAGCCGGGCGTAATTGTTGACCTTGAGGAAACCAATCTTTTGGTATTTAAGTTCCCAACACCTCCCATGTCTGATCCAGAAAACAATTTTAATAATTTTCCAACTCTTTTAATCATAATTAGCCGGTCTCACTCTCATACAACTGAAATATCTTGATCCTAAAAATTATCGTGTTCAAAAGAAAGACAAACGTTTGGCACAAAAATTCGGACTACAAATGCTCGTTACTTCAAAGTAGGTAGGGTATTGTGAGATATTGATTTCTAACTGAGAATTTGAAAAACGTGTACACGTACACGTGTACGTTTACACCGTATTGACAGCCAACTTCACTGAGAATGGGTGAAAGGTGTAATCAGTAGAAATTCACCGAAGACCGAATTATAATCAGAAAGAAGCAAGTTTACGAACAAAACTCAGAGTTTCAGGTATGACTTCATAGACCCAAAGGTTCGACAGCTACTGGTAAAACATGTCAAGGGTTTTTAAGAGCAAGTGAACGCATACTAGAAAAATTGTTATTTGATCGCGTTTCTTGATGATTCAAACTTGCGACTTAGGTCTGAAGTATAATGTGATTAAGAGGGACTAGGTGAGTGTACCTCACTCACTGTGTATAATTTGCTGTGAATGGTGCACTGCGACAGCAACCCCGGGTGAATATGCAGATGTAGGCTGTCCTGTGAAAACCGTATGTGAAGATTTGAGCAGGCTCTTGCCATGCACCTGTATATATCGATAAGCCGGGAGTTCGTCACATCAGTTTAAATAAATTGAATAATGCCTTCATCTAAAAGCATGAATGCGGAATCTCCCGTAATTGTTACCCATTCATACTTTAATGATTATAGTTTTAGACCCAAGTATCCCTCTCTATGAATGACTCTCGCCACATCTTTAACTGAGCACAACAACAAGGTACCTGAAAAATCTAAACAATCGCTTACAGGCGCCCTTGCAACAAGCCTTTTGCTCATACAAGAAAGTGTCAGTGCTGCCACGGTCTACAAACCAGAGCAACTAACAAACAAACACAAACAGATGTTGTCCATTCAAGAGTGTCTTGTACGCCATACAAACGGAGGACGAGACCACGGAAAAAACCGTTTCACTGAGCAACCTATCTATTAATACGCCCATCTTGTAATTTTTTCATAAAAGTCTTAGAGGACTATTAAACAGCCTTTAAAATAGCATTTTCGTATGCTTGCCCAATCGTGACTTGTATTTATCTCAATTATCAAACTTTCGACGGCACAAGCGGCCTACACTAACGCCTACCACCATATAATTTTAGCAAGCATGATCCTCCGAAGTCTCAGTAAGGCATCAACCTTATGCGTCAACGCTTATTTCTAGAGAGCCTATGACTCATACTTTAAACGCCTTGTCCTTCGCACTCACACGTTCACAACAAGAAGATGTATAGTGAAATTCAGTGATGTTCTCTTCGATGAATAAGATGAGGTAAGTTGATTACCTCATGCTTCAAACATTGTTGTTAATGCCATTTAACGCGACCTTTGATTAGTGCAACTCCAATCTAATCTCTGTGGCTTGAATTGTATCCTATAGCGTTCCGTCAAACTGAGTCTACAATGCTTCGGAAAGATAGTATGTCACCTGATTGCTTTAACCATAATATTTTCGAAAAAGTTTTGGTTTTAATTTCTTAAGCTCCTTCAGATACCTGTTACTTGAGGTCTTTTCTCCAGCTGATGACTTCTAAAGAAAATGTATAAAATTGTACACCAGTGCCTAACATGGCAATTTAGATCACCAGTCTGTGAGCAAAAGTCTAACAAAAGTGTAACTTTATGACTGCGGCCTGCGGCGCTTACACCTACAGAGCCTTGTTTACAATACACTGCCATAAGCCTTTGTAAGAAACTAGTTTAACAGAATATGTAGTCCAAGGTACAAAGTAGTTTCAGTTTTGATTCTGCAGTCAGAGATTGTTCAAGATATGGCCCAATCGTATTGCTGTGCTGTACTGAAATTGTGGTTAGATGCGAGGTGCTTCCGGTCCAATGGACTACTTTTGAAGCCAAAAGTGTATTTTGCACATCACAAGATTACTGTTTCCGTGTTTTCTACATTTACCAAGCGCTCTACATCCATTTGTTCAATACATCGTCGTAAACGTCAGCCGAGTAAATAAATAAACCACGCCATTCCATTCCATTAGGAGGGTCATCCATTTTACATCCAGAATATGCACGCTTCTGCCCTCTCTTAGAAATGTGTAAAACCAAATAGATACGCTTTTACGTGATTCGTCTTAAGCTTTTCCTTTTAGTTTAGTTTTGCTTGCTTTAATGAATGTCTACAAGCTTCCCAACTGCATGACTAGTGCTAAAAATTTAATACCTTTTAATACTTTCCGACCACTACTGCGTCTAAAGTACATTTAGTGACTTAAGTTTATAGCTTTTACATAAGTCGACACATCTGTCTATAAGATTGCAGCAGATAAACAGCACTCACTGCAAACCTCACCGCTATGCACAACTACGCACTGATGATGTCACCTCGATTGGTGATGAAACGTTTGCAACCAAATTGCCCAGCTCAGCGAACAAACCTACTACCATCTACGCTACCTGAGCTACCGACATTCTCCTCTATAGAAAAGAGAGACTCTGTCTTCCACTACATCAGAATTCCAGAAAGAAGCAATTACAACATGAGCAAAAAACTAACCTGGAATAAGCGCCTGTGCAAAATGCTTTTGTGTTTCTACCGTAAAACATGAGTATAAATCAAATGTTTTCACTCTTACGCCACTCAGTGTCATTTGGAACTCAGGTAAACTATGGTTGAACGGTCTTCAGGGCACATACGGGCTAACCATTTCAGGTGCAGGTATGAAAACACTTCTGTGTTGTAACCGTGTGTCGCCAAAGTCGGTAGGCTGAAATGAAATTTGTGGAAAACGTAGTTTGATTTCGCAGACAGAAGTTTTGTAGCGGTCTCCGCTACTTTTGGTAACACCAAAAGCGTTTGTGCGAGCCCATACTCGACTTACTCAGTTCCCTTAAAATAGGATTAAACTTAAAGTGCATGACCATACATTTAAGGTACCTATTATTCGGGTTTATTTGAATAGACGTTTTCAACATGTGAATATTCTGATTCCAAACTTCTTCCGACCTTGAGTATCCATCGGTTTTTCTTTTCGGAATAATATTAGTGGGACTTCATGCCGGCAAACTCACATAGAATTAACTTATAGGGCATGTGCGTTTGTCTTTTGCGCACCCTTGCTATCAGCCCTTGAACCGTCACTAAAACTCCGTTAGGTGCTTATTCTTAAAAAAAATCCCAGCCGATGTTGTGAGACTACGTATAGAGGAAGACGAACTATTCTTTTGGAGATTAATGTATCATAGTGATATGGAAGGCACAATACCCAGGCATTCCCGTGAAGGACAATCCAAAAGCACACACGTTACACTGTGGTGTACGAGAGCAAGAGAGCACTGTGGGTGGTGTGGTGTACGAGAGCAAGAGAGCACTGTGTATCCTTAGAAGACTTCGCACACGGCGGTCTAAACTGGTATCCCTGCTAGAATCAACTTAAAGCCGGTAACGTTAAGGGGTCAGTAGATGAAAACACGCGTTTACTCCCGAACATGAAAGATAAATGATCAGTCTACTGATATTACCCAAGGTACTAAAGCGTAAAAATATTCAGGGTTGCTGCATTTGCCTCCAACCACATACGTCATACAAACAAGGGTCCACAGCTACGAACTGGAGGTTCCGTGACATATGATCTGTCGCATGTCAACAGACTCTTCAAATGGCCGCATTTACTTGAGGATAAGATATTACACAGTAGCAAAGCATCTCCCATATCCACAGCAACATCTTGCTGGAATCAACGGGGCAGTGACAAATTAGGAACCTAGTCAATACTAAAACCCCGAATGATGAGGAAAATCAAACGATATAAGCAACTCTCTATTCAGCGCCAATTAGAGTCAGAAACCTTATTATCCGAGAATTCTAAACGCCGAGTTACTTAAGAACGGCAGTGAAAACTGTTTTCATTGGCCAATACTAATACCACGAACTCACAAGGAATTTCTTGTTGTTCCTTCGTTTACAAACCATACCCGTGTAATAAATACCTCGTTTTCATACGTATGGTTATACATCGTCGCTTTATAGTGCTTTATGTATCACTGATTTTTCTCAAAAACATGCGTATCACATGCATGTAGAAACCATGTAATTCTGCAGGGTTTATGTTTTAAAAATCGCTACACCCTTGACAAAGACATAGTGTAACTGAAGCAAAGCTTAAAAACACCCTTGCAGTGCACATAAACCAAAGCGAAGTTGTAATTTTTATTAAAATCCCACGGAACCCTTAATGAACTCCTCATAGGTAACAAAAATAAAAGATATAAAAGTTGTAGTAATAGGGATACTCGTTTGCATACGTTATTGCATAATTTTTATTACAATCCCACGGGACCCCTAAAGAACTCCTCAAAGGTCACAAAAATAAAAGATATAAAAGTTGTAGTGATAGGGATACTCGTTTGCATACGTTATTGCGAGGTTGGTTTGTGTGTTAGCATTCTCAGGCAAGGCAGAGCAAAGCCTGTTGTGCCATCCTTTTAAATAGATCTATGAGCATCCGCACTAGGAAAATTGTGAGCTGCTCTACTAATGTTTCATAAAACTGATAAATATAACAGGAAAACTCTCCAATCCTTATTTGGTTGTAAAATCCTGCACCCACCAGATTTGAGTTCAATGTATGTCCCCGTATCAATCACACCGGAAGATTCATTCCCTCTGGTTGCTTTAAGTGGGATTATCGTTGGGGCAGATATCCCCCCAGTTAACGGCATGATCCACTACGACAAACCCAACCACTTGAAAATGTGTCTATTTATTTCCTCGCACGCTAATGGACAGTTAGTGAATTAAAACGCTACGGATCAAGGCTAGTCCAAGAGTTATATGGGTCACACGCGAATCAACTGTGTGGCGCATATTCGGCGGATGGAATTACTGATCAACACTAGCGATAACTAGATATTTGTGCTGCAACTTCCAGCCACCTCGGGCCAAAAAACCTACGCGGGAAACTTGATATGAAAACCGATGGCGCCTGATAACATAGAGCAGCTCACGACTGCCACCAAACCACATTCCGGTCGGCGGAATCGTAGGCAAGTTCCTGTCTGCAGACTTCTGATATTCGCAAAGAAGGCCAACCTCCGTATGTTACTCGGCAGAACGATCGCGTAATTGCTGGTCATCCTGAGTTTCCAGGGCACAGTTGTAGGAAGATAGCTGACAAATTACAAAGTAGCCAGTAGAAAGGAGCTGACAGGAAACTCGAAAGCGAGAGATAGGCATAATTCAAGGACGCACTTGCAGTCGCACGTATCAAGGCCGCTCACTTCAGACAGGCTTTCTGGATATGTTGGGGATTTAATTTTCCGGCCACGTCTAGGAAAGAAGCCCTATTTCCCACGTTTGCCAGGTGCCAAAATAAGGTCGGTTCAATTCTTACCGTTCAAAGTTCCTTCCGTGCCTATAACGCTACAGAGGTACCCAAAAAAATACCAGGCATAAACCCGATAACTATTCAGGGTCTGATTATCTGTGACCAGCTTTATCAAATACGGATTCTCCGTTCGCCCTTTTCTATAACTGGTCAGTTTTATAACATTGCTGGGATCGCAGAGAAAAGTACCCTTGGTTTATATCAACAAACCGTTGGCTTATGTTTGCTTCCAGATCGTCGTCATCAATAACGGAAGGGAGAAATCTTACGCCTTTATCTGCCATTTACAGTTTAAACGGGTTAGGCACTATAGTATCCAGAAAACCTCCTTAAGTTGGATAGTTAGACTATTGCAAAGCCAAAATTCACAGGTCACTGCGAAAGGAACAGTTTCACAATCGAGAAGGCACAAACGAATTTTTCCCAAAAATTAGTAATGTGGAAGCTGTTGCTTAATTTATTCGTGAATAGTTCGCCACCGAATCTGAACTGTCGTGCTTTACATTTGCGGGTACTGTGAGATTTGTGGGCTGTCTCTTCGCGAGCGCTGCGGTAATCGGACGCACAAGAGGTAACGAAATGAGAAGTGGTGTTAAATACATAATGTTTCACACTTGCAGAGGCTCGTTCCTGCAAACAGGTACCTGTTTTCTCAAAAGCTCCCGGTATCGCGTCCAACTTCCACATTTAGATCACGTAGAAGATGCTCAAACGGAAGAATAGGCTAAAGTAGAAATGTAGAAGGGGGGAAATAAAGCAAACCTACGCTAAATGGTTTATAACTTTTCACCTACCGCAATCCAAGAATCTGAGTAACCTGTAAGCGAATGCGGTAAGCATGTAATTTCCGTACTCCTCAACTTAGAGCCTTGCAACATAATTCCTCGGGTAGCTCTTTTCTGAGGCCTCCGTTCGTGGTTGGACGAGTGGATATAACTCAGTGTCCCTAGGCAAAACTTGATAGTCCATCGGCTAAAGATCCAGAATTTCAGGTGCCCTATATAGTCTACTGATCGTATACCAGCGACTATCTTTTTGGGTGTGCGCTTGACATTATCAACACGGTATCAATTTCTAGGCGATCCGGCGGGACTTTCTCAAAACCTATCTTAGAACCCCGCGGGTGTCGGCCGTGAGAGGAAAGCACAATTACCCTCGTGGTGGTTCATGCTCAGTGTGCAGTCTTCTCACGGTGGAAAGAGGGGTGCATACTGTAAGACGGCCTAATACCCAGATACACCCCTATATCCAGCCTGACTATCCATCGTCACCTTGCGTCGTGAGGGCGTATTAACATTTTCACAGGAAGACGCATCTAGTCACATTTCACCGTTAAGCTGGGTTGTCAGTCTGACTCTCACCTTCAATGTTCAGCAGCTTGAAGTCAAGAGAAAGGACTGGGGTCGTCAAAATACTTTGAGGTCATTACCCCAGATCATAAAACGTATTGGCCGCAATGTATGAACCCCCGAAGACACTCGTCATAGCATGTTGGGAATAGGCTTTGGCTGTACCACTTCTGAAACCTAAAGCGTAACGCTCAAGAGATTCGACTGTATCTCCCGGTGCGTTCGTTGATCTTCGGGCTTATTGGGTAGTTCGCTGTGGAAAACCAATTCAGAGGCCCTTACTAAGTTGAAAACATGACATCCAAGATTATCACTTCATTGTCTGCACGGTTCAAGCTGCCCATGCAAACGACCGTACTTTCAGGGCAGGGGGCTGGTTGGTAAGAATTTGCATTGGACTGAAGTATTAGGATGCTTGTGTTTAAAAGCCTCGCCCCTCTATAAATTCGTTTGGTGTTTTGGCACGACTCATGGGCCTGCAGCTTGCCGGCGTCAGACGAACACCAGAGTTAGAAGCACGTGAGATAGCTGCCTCTTGCTGTAATAATGGAGTCAAAGTATCGCGTTAAAACCGTTTGAACAATTTAAAGAAGTTTCTTGTCCAGCGTGCCATACTCTTCAGTAGACTGGAGTGAAATCCTCTGATTTTGGGTAGGCGAAAGATATCAGTCTAAGCACAAGGTGGCCAACTTCGGCCAGTGTGAGTTTTGAATGCACTGAATTTTTAGTACATAATTATTTTCACAGGCATGAGTGTGATGGGATGGGATCAACTGAGTATTTTAGCACGCTGTGCAATTTCAGGACCTAGGGCAATCAGGTGAAATTTTCCATGGAACTGGGCATGGTTGGTCTATATTGGAAGTACCACACGTATTTTTTAAATACCAACTTCTATTGTCCTGATTTGGTGTTCTGTTCGGCTAAAGAATTTGTGGATTTTGGTCCCGCACCGGTCCTGCACCTGCCCAAGTGATGTTTCATCACTGAGAGGGCCAGTAGCCAGAGTCTTCGCAAAGAAGTTTGGGCCTTACGTCTAGTAGTCACCACAACCATCCGAGATGATATTGCTTAATACGATAGCGCACTAGCTTCTTGGGCCTTATGGTCATATCCGTTCTGCATTCTGCTGGAACGTACTGGCCGGTTTCCGCGCATGGCCAAGCGGCGTGACAGAAGACGGGACGTGGAAACAAAAATTACTGAGAAAGGATAAAATGGAAGTCTCTGGGTGTGAGTTTTTCGTTTACGCGCGTAAGAACTCAAAATGATGAAGACTTCTTCCACCGCGACCGAGTAGGGCTTTGTCTGTTACAGTGGACTGTGTTTATCAAGAGCTAAATCAGGCAACATATGCTGCGCCTCTGAGGCACAGTTGACGGGCGGCTTACCAGGTTCTGTCCACGCGTTCTGTTGTGCTATTCAAGTCAACATCACCGTGTGGTCTGCACCGGATCCAGTTGTGGTCAGTAAATTTTGTCCGTTGGCAGCAAGTGCTAGATTGGGCCAAATTTATGTGAGAAGTGTGTGTGAGAGTTATGTGAGATTCAAATCTTACCTGCATGACAACAAACTGCTGTGGCAGATACTATAGTGTAGAAAGGAGTCCGAATTAAGAATAGGAATCTGAAGAAATCCGTTGTGCTGTTGTGGCCGTTCGTGAGGCGGGAATGGGGTGGGGTTGCATCCCACTATAAAGCAAGCCCGTCTGCCATCTGCGTCAGGAATGAACGGGTGTTCAATCGAATTAAAAATAGGAATCTGAAAAAATCCGTTGTGCTGTTGTGGCCGTTCGTGAGGCGGGAATGGGGTGGGGTTGCATCCCACTATAAAGCAAGCCCGTCTGCCATCTGCGTCAGGAATGAACGGGCGTTCAATCGTTGCGATCCCTGGGTTGAGGATCTTGTGGGTGGGACAGATCTCTATAGGGGTACTCGCAAAAATTCTCGGAGCGATTTGAATGCCAGGTTTCTGAAAGCTTCTTAGGGGCATTTTGCGTATTGGTACTTCATTGACGCAACCCGTCAGCGCCTCCTGAAGTAGTGAGTACAACACATTTTGTGATTAAATTGCCGGAAGTGATGGTAGGTCATTTGCCGATTTTCGCACTGGAGCTCGCTAAGGACCGCGCCAGGTTGGAATTCATTCATTGCATTCCGTTTTTTCCTGTTTAGTTGACTCGGAGAACTCATCTCCGTTTTGTCGGATCTCCCTGTTCTGTCGGCGTATTCCGGGCAAAAATGACTTGGTGGACGCTAATGATAAATTCTGACTAACCGGAGACGTGTTGGACATCGGAGACGGTTTGTGCTGCGAAGTTAAAATGGGAAAATCCCTCAGCACAGCGCGTTTCAGAGTTGTTTCAAAACGCAAAGCCGAGAGGTTTGTGACCGGTACTGGACGTGAAACACTCCATACGGTTTTTAACAAGGTGCACGGTAGTGAATAAAAGCTCAAAAGCAATCGGATTATGCGAGGAAAATTCAGGTTACCCGCTTCGTCGAGAGTGTTTACTGGCAGTACTGACACGATAGGAGTATTCCATCACTTCATGATGGAGGTAATGGGCTCTAATTCCATCCAAACACCTCGCCCTTTTGTTGGCATTCGGCGGGTCTATATCCAAATCTAAGGGATGTCCAGTGTCCACATATAGGCTGGTAAAGTCGAAAGATGGCATAGCTTACACCCTCTACCCCCGAAAAATGACCGATCAAGAGTAGCTTTTCGTGCCATACTGAAACCGCATTCGCAAGGGCGCACTTGCAACCTCATACCGGGTTCAAGAAGACAATCGATTTCACACGGGCTAGCTCCCGTTTGAGCAAATACATAATGTTTATCAAATTGTATACGCGTAGGTTGCATAATGCCTATCGCATTGCCGCCACGTGCCCACAACTTCTACGCAGATAGTGCCAACACCAACACTGACCGGTGCGGAAAGTTTTCTCGACTTCACTTTCTTTAGGCAGACGTGAAACCGGAAGCATTGCGCAGCTATCCGTGTTCCTTTGTTGCACTAGAATTCAATGAAAACACCTAATCTATATGGGAGCATAGTTTCAATTGGCATTGACTAGATCAATTCAAGGTCATTAACAGATGCCATAGCTACTGAAGGATAATTTTTTAAGTGCCAATGTAATGTTTGAATTTACCCTATTAGTTAGTGACCTATTGTGTGGCCATTTGAGCAGCAAAAATGTACTCAGTAAATAACCTCGTTGAGTCTCTTGTTCATAGGGAATAGATGATTCGCATTCGTTTCCTAAGCGAAGAAACGATCAACGAGTCCTAGTTCAACTGTTACTTTTGCCATTCAAGCCATGAATTCAAATACCCCCTTTACACCTATTGAATGTATAGCTATTGTGTAGAACACGATAAGCTTTAATGCGCATTCACAGAATCTGGCGCGTTGTAGTGTGAAATGACATGAACTCTCCGAGAAAACAAAAGCAAAAATCCTGCACCGTCCACCATTTTTCAAGTGAGACCGTGATATGAAATATCATAGTGGAGCAAATGACACTGAAAAATCAAGAGGCCACTGTCTCTAGGCTCATTCCTCCTGCCAAATCGCTCTTTCACACTTCTGGCTTATGTGAGCGAAAACAGAAGTTGCTATCGGCACCAATTGTTCTTGTATTAATTGCACTTGTGGTTTGGCTGAAGTGAACTAAAAAATGTGTCCTTAAGTTTGCTTCTCTAGTGAAAAGCCCGTGTTTTCACAAACCGCAGAAATTTACTCACCTGGTTTGTCCCAAAATAACCTGTGGAAATTCAATTTGTGACCCATAGTTGTTGCATGACAAGCAAACAAGCTGAGCCATCTCACATAGGTTTTCTGCTGTGAAACAATGTATGGGGTGAGATGAGAATAAGCCCATGAATCGACAAGCGACACACACAGACCATCTAATGTCTGATTTTTGTATACGAGTTATCCCGGAACAAATAACCGTCCTCAATTCCTAGGTCTTCTGCCGTAGATAGCTGGTAGTATTTACACTTGGCGTTCCAGTAGAGCGACTGAGGAGTTGATTGTTCCTATTCTAAATGTTTAGGATGGTCTATTAATAGGGGTGCTAAGTCCTAGTATTGCAGTGTTTTGAGTTACTTCATAGTGTTAACATAGGTTACAAGCCTCGAAAGTGGTTCCAGACTTCAACTGACAGTCCTGGTAGTCAGCACATATCATCCTCTCCGTTTATTAACTACCACTGTCTCTTAAATTTGCGACGCTCTGTGATTGTACGAACCACAGGAACTAAGAACAGTATCGCCACTTTAAGACTTTTGAGATGTGCAGAACTTAAGCCCTACGAATTCTGTATTCAAAAGTAACGAGTTATGAGACCACGTATCTCTGACTGTACTGTGAGCACTGTCTTTGCCGCATTATTGTATTGTCATCCGGTGCAAGCATTCTTTTCAATGTGCTTCGCTAAGTGCGCACGAGTAGTACGTCGCGACTGGTCTTGTAAATGACGCATTTAACAAAAATGTGTCAGGCTCCGTATATGAGGAACCAGCGTTTGCATCCGCCAGACGTGTGGATACCTGCTCCTTGTCAGTTTCTCAGGGGAATGTGTTTTCAGGCCGTTGGATAAATGTTTCCACTTAGCTTGGTATGTATCAAACACAAGCTGCACCTTTCAACCCCTTTATCATAATCCATTCTTACTAGAGTTGATAGGTAGCTTATGCGCCATCATCCGCCAGGTGGATACCTGCTCCTTGTCAGTTTCTCAGGGGAATGTGTTTTCAGGCCGTTGGATAAATGTTTCCACTTAGCTTGGTATGTATCAAACACAAGCTGCACCTTTCAACCCCTTTATCATAATCCATTCTTACTAGAGTTGATAGGTAGCTTATGCGCCATGCGTCATGCAGCTCACATGTTCAGATCTGCTTGCATCTATGTTCCACTAACAGAGCTATCGAGGTGCCCCTCACACGAATCTTAAAATCGGTCGTGGTAAAGTATAATAATTTGGTAATTTATTGGACCCGGAATGGCAGCGTGTGGGACACTTGTGACTGCAGGCTTCCCACGTTAGAGGCCTTGATGAAACTCAGCTTACAACTATTTTTCGTAGATAAAGACTTCCACCCAAATGTACCGTGACCATGCACCCCCAGTTAACCAATAGCTAATACGGTTGGGTTTTTCTGTGAAGCCAACAAGCACCGATTGAGGAGTCCGTTCTTACTCATTTGCTTTGAATCACTCTAAACTTGATAGCACTTGGTTTGTTACGCATCACAACTAGTAGTGAATACATTCTGAACATTCATGTGTACTATGTTTTCTGTTTACTAGAAATTCTTCCTAGACACTTTATAGTCACAGAACCGACGAAAGCTGCTATGTGACTAGCCGACACGCTCCTGCAAATGCTTTTGCGAAGTGACCTTATAGACCCTGCAAGCCAGCAATTTATAAGCTGGTTTGTTCCTATTGATACGTTGAATGGGTGCAAAGTTCGCAGAGAAGCCAGCTGCAGTGTGTGTTTGTCATTCTTTCCAGATGCCTAATCAGTACTCGGATTGCAAATTCTGAACTCCAGCTCGATTGTTTGGCATGGTGTCCCGTTTTGGTAGCTGTCAAAAACTTCTTTTTCATCTATCTTCCGTACTTCATCAATGTAACTAGTCCGCTCTCATGATACGGAGATGGTCACGAAGCTCCCTGAAAATAAATTCTAACGAGACTAGCCATTCATGACTACAAAAGAATCTTTCTGGTGAATCCAGGATAGCAGATCCTTCCATTCCATCCTTCAAAGCAGTGCATTTTAGAGCTCCCTTCGCTAACTGTACGAGGTGTTCCTTATATTATTGCCTCTCATCTAGCGTTTGAATTTTGAATGTGTTGTACGCTTCTATTTCCTTGCAGGAATTTCCGTCAGTGGCACTCTTAGACCATTTTATCTTTGAGTCTGATCGCTGTAAGGACCTACGATGTATTGTCAGTTCCAATCTGTTATGAAGATGTGGTTTAATCAAAGTTGTCAAACCGATGCGTACCGTGATCAAATCTACTTTAAACTAAGTATTCCTTTTACTTTTAAATTTATTTTCTTTGGAAGGTGAAATAATCGGATTTCCAGAAAGGTAAAAACGTGCATTTTGGCCCGTAGTACGTAATATCAGATTCTAATTAACACAGAGTTGCGGTTAATTATTTTCGTTCGCTCCATCAATTAAACCGCTGTCATCGGATACAATGCGTCTGTAAACGCTGAACCCGGTACTAATGGCCGTTGTCCAGGGCAGATGAAGTGGCAATTTTTCCACAATTTTCATGAGAAATCGAGCTTACGGAAATGTTGGCGGCCACCAACTAGCGCAGGCTCCATGCAGAAGAGCCACTTGCGGCAAGCAACCTGATTACTTGCGGTTTGTAGCCGGAGAGTTTTTGTGCCGCTGTTTTCCTGCACGTGAGCTCACTATAAATCGCTGGGAAATAGATGAGTACTGTGGTATCGGTTTCTTTTTGTTTATAGCTTCAAACAGTCTTAGAAAATGGAGCGTCCTTCATTACATGGCTTGGTCCCGCTCCGTTGCACCGATGTACCTCCTACTTTTCTGTGTCGTTTACCGTATTTAGTATATTTAGTGCCAGCCAGGCGTTCATGATAAAGATTTGTGCTTTGTCATACGCGTCTAGAATTCGTTGGTTTTTCATCGTTCAATTTAGTCAACATTGCCTCACTGTCCGAGTTAGATGCAGTTCGGTCCAGGTTGGCCTTAGTATAGATGGCTGAAAACAACACATCAAATATTTACCTATATAATTATCCACTTGTTGTTGCGAATGCGCCCATTTCCACATCAACACAGTGTTTATACTCAACCGACATTTTGGACTGAGATGCGGTCTAACTGACACAACTGGTCCTTTCAAATTCACTTTCCTGTCCAAAACAGTTTGGGTTTCGTCGCTGACTCAAGTTTGTCCTTGATCGTTTTTTTTAACCGCCGTGTGCGTTTGCTTCTATTCTGAACAACAGTCTGGAAACCACTAATCCCCTTTAGCTCTAAAAGACAATATTTGCTCTTGAGTGCTGTTTGCTTCCGCGGCGCGCTGACTCAAGTTGTCCTTGATCGTTTTTTTTAACCGCCGTGTGCGTTTGCTTCTATTCTGAACAACAGTCTGGAAACCACTAATCCCCTTTAGCTCTAAAAGACAATATTTGCTCTTGAGTGCTGTTTGCTTCCGCTGCGCGTTTCCTCTGAGACATTTGCGCTCCTTTGCTCTCAAAATTCTGTAGAATGTAAAACACCCGGTTCAATCCGATTGTCCACTGTTTGTTTTTGGATGTTACACTGGTGACTTTTGTCGCTATTCTCCTATTTTCCACTCAGTATTACTTCGGGTCCCTTGCGTACGACAGTTCTCTGAGGTGTAAAAATGTCATATTACCGTGCTCCTTCACAGTCTCCAGCGAGGGTCACTGCTCACCTGAAGAACAAAATTTATGTATTCTTCAAGTTCTTATTTTTTTATTCTTTACTTGGCTCCCGTTGTGCATTTCCATGCATATATCCCCCGCCACATGACTAAGTACCAAAAGCTTGTCCGGCGCATAACTTCCAAATGACGTGCTTCGTCCAGATCAGTATTAATCTCGTTGAAAAATGTTGTACCTCCACGACCTAATCACATCTCTCTCATATAGGTTTCGATGATATAGAAATTTTCATTCCATATATTTAGAGTAGAGTTAATAGGTTTATCACAAGATTGTTGCATCACTGACTCCATAAATATGAATACACCGATTACCTTGAAGGAATTGCCTATTTCACTCACACTTCTACCGTAGAGGACATTACACATTCACCTCCTGACGACCCAGTAATACGAATTCCCTTAATACGAAAACTTGCTCTTTTTCTGGCTGCTCCCGTTTGGACGTCTAGTGGAGGACTAAGTTGCAGCCTGTAGGAACGTGACTGCGTCGATACCCGACCACCATAATAAGGTGACAACTTTAGGTTAGTTATGATTACAATATTCCTTGTCCACTTCCCTATCATACCCATTTCCAACCAAAAGCTCTGAGGTACTACGCACACTATGTGCAACTAAAAAAATTTGCAAGCAGACCAAGACACCGCTCTTAACTGGCGGTTGAAAAACTCATATCTTCTAACGACGAAAGGTAATGTAACCCCCACCTTCACTACGACTCCTAACTATAATCGTTAGGCCAAGGTGCACATCAGCTCTTAAACTTGCAAGAGTTAGACGTACGACGGGAAACACCAAGTGCATAACAACGAAAGGCACTGACATAAACAAAAACTCACTGCTATTATATTGAGATCAGAAGGAACTGAAATGATGAGTTTTCTCTTGACTTGTATAAGTTTACGTGGGACTATATATTCACTATATGGTCCAACTGTAAAATCCGTGGACCAGATGTAACCAGAAAATACAGGAAACTTGCAGAAAGCTTATGTACCAAGTAAGCTGATTGTCTATGTAGCGTTGCCTAGAACAAGCACTTAGTACCATCGCGAGACATGATACTCATGTACCAAACACTTTTGACCGCTTTCATTCGTAACTGTTTACTCTAGCCAAAAGCAACGACCTCACATGCCATATACCAATACCATACACAAATATACTCGCCTCAACCAAAAAGGCCATTGACGTAGCAAATGCATCCTATTCTGAACATGCTGCATCACATTAGATACGAAACTACCGGTCTGTTATCTCGCAGAACTTCATATACACTCTGGGTCTTGTAATTTTGAAACGTCCAAAATCTGCGGCTGGTAAGTTTTAACAGAGTATTACCTCAGAAACAAAGTCAGTGACGGATCCATTTGCACAATACTCTCGTTTTCAATAAGATAAGAGACAAATGCGGCGCGGACGGGAGTTTGTGCCTGCAAAGACCAATTTTCACGTTGATGAAGATCGGTAGCTGCATTCAGAATTCACAAAAAAATTTAAAATGTGAAATCAACTATTCTTACGGGTGACAGGAAAACAGGTGAAAAGCTACCTCCTAGAAAACAATAATACCTACTGGTTTTCGAGAAAAGTGAGAAACTTTGATGTGGGTGCGTAGGCAGGGAAGTTTAGTTATAACTTAGGAATTCAATTCAATATCATTTGGTACACGGGGCAACGGTGGAGATAAACGAGCAGTTTTTAGAGTCTTTCGTCTGTAAGCCTTATAACTCGCTACAGCAACTTGAATTCCTTCTTTTGACTAAAGCCTCTGACCTGAACGTATCATTATGAGCAATGCCTCATATGTGAGTTGTACACGGAAGACCCTAATCAAGCTGTAAGTGTCAGTGTAGTTTGACACTAAAAACTCGCGGCTCTCCGATTCTCGTTGCTGCGTTGTTGCGTAATTTTCCCTGTGTAACCCGCAAGTACTAGGTCTAGGTTGTACTGTGCAACCAAAGGCACTGCGGATAATGCCAAAAACATGCACTGTGATTATTCTTACCAAGGCTGAAACAGATATACAGTACTTCCAGGTTTGTACTCATAGGTTGACTTCGCTTACAGGACGAAATCCCAAATGGAGTCCTCAAACTTCCCTACACTATCGGCAGACTACAAGTGAGTCAGAGCAACTCGCAAGTCGCATCAAGCTTTCATACGAAAATTCACTTAAATAGCCGGTCAACACCTGACCCACAATCTAAGAATGAGGGGAGTTGTATTCCATCTAAGTTTAAGGTCCTCACACTGCTAACCGGCTACTTGCAATCAAACTAATTAGTCTTCAGATTCGAATCTCCCTGGGTATTCAAGAGCGGTGCAATACTTATGATCCCCAATAGAGCTTGAACAGCTTAAAAATGATTCAAGACACATTTGCCTAGATTACCATTATTCCTAGGTCAAAAAAGTAACTGAAAATAAACAGAAATTTCCAATAACAGAGGGCAGATTTGGCGAACTTTCAGTGCTATTTCATAAGTGTTACCTTCTGGACGAATTGTAAGACACCGTCTTTTACCCTTGAAACCAATATTTTTTCATTTTTTCGCCACCCAGAATTCCGATGAACCTGTGCGTTGGTGCAACTATACCTAAACTTTCAAGCCAAACGTCACCAGGTTGTACGCATTGGATTTGTATCATCATAACGTTGATTTTACTAATTTGTAGGATTCACGTTTGAACCGTTTGAACGATTATTCCCCTGTCCTATTGCAATTATTCCAGTAGGTTTACACTAAGTAGTGAAAGCGGTGAACTGAAATTTCGCTCTCATTAGACCTCGTCCGCAATGTATACCCATGGTCATGCCCATATTTGAGCCTTGAACACGTGATATGCCAGGGAAGCGTGCTACCACTATTCCACCAGCCCACGCTGAATGAACCTAAACAGTCACGTCTGAACACGCGAGCTTGTTTCCGCGACAGATGTGCATAACAATTTTGAGATGTAAACCACAGTAATTTGCTTGGATGGGAAATCACACTTATCAAGTTTTCTGGACACGTCCTTTACAGTCAGTGCAATCCTTTGAAGCGTATGGTGTTTGTGCTTTTACACACGTATACGCAATAGTGAGTGCTTTTTCTGCTGAGTATATCTTGTTCAAAACAATTTTACCAAAGAAATACTTATAGAATAATTGTATGCCGTGCTCCCCTACGTCGGGTGTCAGTTCCCGGGTTCTGCACTTTTTTCCGTTATAGCGTCTTCATCTGTCTTTTCAGTGTAATTTTAGGTGATGTTCAACCATTAGAAGCTTCGTCTGTCACAGAGACTTGCCCACAGCCCCGAAAGCACAGGGTGAAATGTAAAGCGATGGAATGACCGAATGTAGTACCTGGATGTCATGTTTTAGGCTCGACTGCAGCATGAGTAAGCTGAACTTTCTTCAACTGAACTCTTGTGGCGCGACCTGATATTGCTCCTTACTCTGATACAGTAAACATTTACCGAACAAGTGCAGTGATTATTAGGCCGTGAAGCACCGTCGTCAATGTAGGTGGCATGCCTTGTGGATGGCAACCATTTGTTTGCAGGAAATTACATCATTTCGTGTAGCTCTGGGAAAATATTCCAGGCTGCTGAAAATCCTCGTCCGGGTAATCGATGGGATTAGCCACACCGCGGTGGAGTGGCGTGCTTCTTGGCTTATGTGACCTGTGCAAAGTAAAACTGGTTCATAGATGTGTTTTTCAACTGAGAGTGAATTCCAAGGTGGATAGGAATCATGATTTTTCAACGGAGGATTTTATGTCCCTAATAAAATGGTTAATTAATAAATGTTAGGTCTACTGATTATTCCATAGAAACCAAGCTTTTAAACGTTTTCACAGTTGAAAGGCAACAATCCATGTAAAGATACATATGTAGGCTCAAAATCGGCGCAGTCATACAAAAAATCACCACAAGTCCTCAAATAGACAAAGTTAAGTTTACACCAAAATGGTATTCTTCCTCGCCCAGAAACACTCCGGTATGATAGAATTTAGTTGTAGCAGATGTATACGGCTATAACTTCTCCACGGTCTTCATTGTACACTTGTGTTCTACAACATGGAAAGTTAGTGGAGGGGCAAGAAAAACAGCTGAATTTGGTCTAAGCTGGCAGTTGCGTTTTCCCCTAGAATGCAACCACCACCTGATTTCCATTCCGAACAAATGTTGATAAAGAACTCAAAGAGGATAGGCGATGAAATAGATGCGCAAAATGAAATCAGTTACAGTCACTTTACCTGCAGTGAAATTTTCGCGTCTTCCTGGTGTCGGTTCGGATGGCCATCTTTTCACTTAGTTATACACCCTACAGTATACAGCACTCAACCAATCTCAGTAGAGTTCTAACCGGACGGCATAGATAAAGTTTGCCTACCGCTGTGTACTGGGTTCACAATTGACCTCGGGGCATTCCCACTGATGGCGTCTCACTACGCTGTGGTGCTCACACGTGTTGTTTTGGGTGTGTGGGCACCTTGTCTTTGAATGTTTTCTTTGAGAACATACAGCGTCCTCAGAAAATGTTTATCTTCTTCCTTTCGAGCTTTGCAGATGAAAACCCTCCTTTCTGTTGTACGCAGTGCTGCTGGTGATTTTATTAACTGGGTGAAAGTTCCACGGATTGATTGCAAATTATCGAAGACTTTGAGTCGGTATTCCACGCAGTGTCCAGTGTTCAGTGTTGTTCGAGATGCTTATACACTTTCACTTTTGTTACAAAACTAAGACCGGAAGTGTAAAAGTACCACCACCCGTTTTTGTACCTTTACTATGAATGTCGTCGCATGGCTTTCGATGACCGTGTTCCAACCCCTCAATGGTCACACGCAGGTTGTACGGCACCTTACTTTAATTTGAGTTGACTACTTCAACTGGGTTATCAGGAGAGTAGGTCGGTCAAGGTTACCATATCCCCCATTTTTACACGGAGATTTGCAATTGTGGGGGAAGTGAAACGTCACGTAACAAAGCGTAAAAACATGAGGAGAGTGATGATCATTGCTTTAAATCATGGGCTGCAAAACGGCATGGAACACCAATGCGTTGTTTGACCTGTGAAGTTGCAAACTTTGACGGTGGTACCGACGTCAAATACGTTGGAAGAAGCAGGGTTATGAAGCACAGAGATATATTAAGAACACCGCTGGTGAGAATATGGTAACGTTGTTTGAACAACGCATCTATGAGGGCATAGTCTCCGGCAAAAATGATACGATCGGCAGAATCCTGTGAATGGGATTGCTTTATCGAAGTGCAGTAGATGAGGGCATAAAAAAGATCAGTGACAGTGAGGCAAGGGTCAAGTAATGTGTGGATCGTACAAAGATGGCACAAGACGTCATCATCTTCGGAAGGCCGATTGTCACTTTGCACGTGCATTCAAAGTATGTCGGTGTGGATGTCATTTTCCGGTCATCAGCTAAATTGCACAGAGGGCAGTGGGCTCAAATGGTGAATGAATCTTTTGGGACTATTTAAGCCAGCAGTTGTAACATATCTTTGATGGTGACATAGACCGTCAGTTTTTCAAAAGGGGTTGGAACTTCAGAAGCAGCTGGCGAATTTTAGGAGGCCAGTTCTGACGTCATGCCCCTTACTGGGAACGGACGGTGAGCCTGGTATCAGGTGGTTTAAATTTGTTAGCGTAAAATTTTGAATCAGATAGAGGTGTAAGAATGCAGTCATTCATGATTCAAACTTTGAAGACTTAAAATCCAGACCCTGTAAAGCTTGGCAAGTAAGTAATTTCCGGTAGCTCACTGGTAGAACGTCCCTAATTCCTTTTACGTTCAATCTTGAATTCAGTTTGTTCCAATGACCCCCGTCGTGTGTTTTCTGGAACACCGGGATGAGCGTAATCTTACTCATGAGGATCCCAATGAATTAATGGTTAGTGTAATGCCTCTGTCGCTGGGATCAGAGAGCATTCAGAAGAATGCTAACAACCCAAGTGTTTTGTGCAGCATGTGTGGAGGTGATAACGGTGTTCGCCCATTCTTAGTAGACCTCGGGGTAACAGGTGATACAAGCAGTGGATTAGCATGTGGAGAAAAAGGAACAAATGAAATTCAGATATGATCCACTCAGTGAAACTTTGGGGTTGGTAGACAACAAACATCTTACTATTTTCAAGGTTCTTTTGTTAACTGGTACTTTTCAGCTAAGGTGCTTGTAGTTTTGACCTTCGTAAATTTAACAACGGAATTGCCACACCTAGTTATCTATTCTGTAATAGCAGAGGTTAAACCACCTGTGCTCAGTTCGGTAACAAGTGATACTGTGTTGTGGGTTGCAGAATCGTAAATATTGACTGTCATATGGTTATCTTGATCATCATTCTGTCAAGCGGGTTGGATACAGTTAATTTGTTTGGTGATTTTGCTGCTAAAGTGGCCATGATTTTCCATCCCATAAGGACATCTGTCTCTAGTGGACACAAGATTGGATTCTGTGGACCGCTCTTAATGAACCACGCATGGTTCATTGGACGTACATCCGTAAAACCTGTCTAGGTCCAAACGATCACTCTCTCAAAAAGACCCCTTAGAAAAGCGACAACTCCCATGTCGCTGTGGTTTATAGGCTTCTGACGAATATGTAGATTCAGCACGTCAGCCGTCGTACTTTATTTGAGTTACTCAATCGGTTTGGCAGATGCACCTGGTTACGTCGTCCTTACACACCTGCGATGCATGCTGATCTAGAAATACGGAGGAAGAGAAATCATTGGTTGATACAACAGAGAGAGCCATAGCCGTCACAATCAGGGTGTTTTTAAGCAACGTTCTGACCATTTTGCAATAAATTTTGCGTTCTCTCAGTTCTAATACATTGAATGGTGTAACACCACGTTTTCTGGAACAAGGTATGTTCCTCTTCCAGCCTAAGTATGAAAGATGCAAGTATAGAGCCGAATGGCTGTTTCATCTCTCCAAAGTACGGCCATTTCGCCGGATGAAGACCACTAACTGAAATCTGTCATTTATTTGATGTGCCCCCTTCTATAGAAGTAAATCGATGGAGGATGCAGTGTGGGATAACACAGTTTCAGAGCAAAACCTATTCAGCGGTTGTGAGCTCCCAAGTAACTTGTGAGCAAATCTCTTTGTAATACACTTGGTTAGATAGTCACTGAGCACCTAACTACACCCAGCACCAGTTGTGCATCATAACCTTTGTAACCAGGCAAGTTAGCATCTTGAAGCTACTTAAAGTAACTTTTTGGAGTTGAGACTAAGTCCCAGGGCTGACGGACCATGATGTTTTCAGTTGTGGAGCGATTTCCGAGAATTCCCGAATGCGTACGTAAGCGGCGTTTGAGACATGTCTGCTGATTACTGCTGTTTAAACCGTGACCGCCCAAGCGCAGTCGGTGCGGAGTACAAAGATATATAGAATCAGTAGTGTTGGTACACAGACGTCAGGCAAAAATTTTTCTAAGAGTAAGAATGACTGCCCAATGCTCCCCTCCCTATTCTTAAGTTGTACTGATAGAAATGCTTCCATGCATCAACGAAATGAGGATCTGAGAACAGTTTTCGCATGTATTTTCCTCAGCTCATATTTTACTACTTTCAACCAACTCCGTAAGAAATGAACAGTGGTGATGATTTTTATTACGTTACAGTTTACTTCGTTAACAAATTTGAGCAAACTTCAGAACTTTCTATACCACCAAATGCCAACCTCTGAATTTTCAATATGCAAAGAAATCGTCAAAAAAATATGAGCAATCAAAAAGGTGCATCAGGAAAACAGGTTGTACTCTCGAACAAAAATGATTATTGTTTCAGATTGTTGGAAGTTCGAAAAAGGATGGAAATATTTTTCCCACAGACAAGGATGGAAATATCATTCCTGGGACTTACCAAACAACAGTTGGAGGCAAGAATTCGCTTATTCTATACCCGTGATCTCGTTGTAGAAGTTCGAGTCAAAAAAATCGAGCCAGCCAAACATTATGATGTTATATCGCTGGCACGTGCCATGAACGATAACTTCGCACAACAGACCAAAGAACTGTTCAGCCTTGAAGTTGAAGCTGTTCACGAAGCCATGAGTAGCGGTACGTTTTTCCCTTTTACTATGAGGTTTCTGTATTTAAAGAAAAGCTGTCGACGATGGATTTTGGTTGCATCTTTCTTTTTCTTCTTCCACTTAAAACAAACCCTCTAACAACTAAGACCTACAACGTTCCCTTTGCTTCAATTATGGCGGACAGGAATGGTACAAATCCATATGTTGCAACCGCACACGGCTGGTATTACCTCACAAATGATGACCGAAAGTTTGCAGGCAAATTGACAAGCTCTGTAAACACATTAACGGCTACCTGATCAACCACCATATGGCAACTTCTGAACAAAGTTAAAAAATTCTTAAAAACGTTCATCCTGTTGATCCATGAGATTACGGCCTTTGAGGAGAACTATTTATTAGAATATTCTGGGAGAAATATGATGAAACCGTACCGTAAAGTGTTCTTTTTGTCACATTAGCCCACAGTACTATGGTTGTCAATTGAACGTCATGGTTTTGAAACGCACACATAGCGAAGTATATCGCATTTTAAAGTGGTCCATCTAAACAAGTCTTTATTCTGTTTCGTCCTACTACAAAATGCGTAGTCTTGAAGAGCCAGTTTTGTATATAATCTAACAGATGCCTCTTTCTGGGACCATTTTAGTCAATCTAGGGCACTATTTAAATCGCAAGTGGTATTCAACGATTGATATAATAGAGCCATTTATCCTAGCTCCATATCTCCATTCCTGAGCAGTTTCAAACTGTACACTTGATAACAGTGTGTTGAATGGTCCGAACAAAATTCTGAACCCACCATCAGTCGCAAAAAAACCGCATACTTGCTGTGCAGTGGTTCTAATTGCCACATTTTCTTCGCAGGTAATTTGGGAAGGTAGGGTATTGAAAGCGGTAGATGATCTACGGGGTTGTCAGTGAGATCTTGAAAAGGCGGTCAGGATAGAAATGCTGCATTGAACGCAACAACTTGGATGCAAGAGTGCCATTCAGAGTGCGACTGGGCCATATCTGGCAATGTCTCACCCCTTGGATGTGTCCCGACTCGGAATTCCCAGCCATGGAGACAGCAATGACCAGCACAACTGAGTTTGCTGGTAATGGCTTTCATACTATGCTGCTAAGTCATCGTTTGACCTCACCTGGCTCGTTTCTACCCTCACATGGTTGTGCGAAAAGAACCCTTTGAGGAATCTGTCGACTTGACACGTAACACGTGGTCAAGCCCATGTAACTTATGCAGTGCGATCAGTTTACCTATCTTGAGCGAGTTATCTCTTTCGAAAATCATTCAGCATACGTGTTCACAGCACACTGGGGTAATGCCCCGAAGACATCGGTGGTCAAACATTGAAAGTCTTTTGAGGTCCTCGGCGCGCAGAGGCCTGGTTTCTAACCTATAAAAAGTGTGGAGCGCATCACAGTATTGTAAATTCGACTGTTGTCAGATGAGCTGAGGTCACCCGTACGCTATAGGTCATACAGACTTATGAAAGTTGATTTGGCCTTCTAAATCCGAATGGAAACATCATCTTTGCCTAGACCACTGGTGCTTATGCAGGTGTCCAGACAGGAAATTCCTACTACCGTTTGGACGATGGTCTTCCTATCCTAGCGCAATCACTCTGGCATGTCCACACCAGAGCAGGGGGACTTTAGACTTGGGTTTCGCTCCTATTGGCATTAAACAGCAGTGCATACCCAATGATATGCCAGGGTTTGAACTCCGCTCACCTGACATGCGAAGCGAGCGTGTTACCACTATTCCACCAGCGCACAATGGAGTCGGCTGAATTTTTTGTCTGGACAAGTGAACATACTCGCGCCTGAGTGACGTGGACGGAAGGCCTGACGGCTCGAACGATGACCCAGTAACAAACTTTGGTTGTGTCGATCGATTGGCCCGCCAGTCAGGTAGCTCTTGCTGGACACTTTTTCTTTGTGCTGGTGCTTACAAGATTTCGTAGAATGCACACCCACATGACTCTCGGTCGAGCAATGGTCTTGCTGTCCCGAAGCAATCATTCGCACATCAGTAAAGCGCGACTATTTAATGCTGCCTGTATTACAGTGGCGTCAGATCCAAGAAGAGTTCTGTTGTCCGCGTGCACGATGTCTGTGTGCGAATGCCCTGGGAGCATTTGGAACCCACAGGAGTAGACTCCAGCAGCGACGAAGTTAAAAAGGAAAGATGAAAATGACAGCATCGCCCGACACCGTTTAATGTAGTGTACTCAAGCGGGAGTTTCCCACAGACCTTCTTCACATGTCCTCGGGACTGGACGTAAAGCACCCTAAGAAAGGCCATCTTTGCTCAATAGAGACGGCTATAGTGCCTGACGGTCCACAGAGTCAAAGGCAGCTTGCAAATCAAGAAAGACCACCATTGTTGGTTGCTAAGACAGTGTCGCCATTCCAGAATCAGTTGGCAGTCTTAAGCTGTGGCTCCCCCTTGGTGACTGATGGCCACAAGGTCCAACTGGATCCACGGTAGATTTGTACCGCCAGGTTATGTAGTGCGAGCGTTTACTTTGAAACTTCATGCTGGTCAGAAACAGCTCCCCACAAACAGCCGGGGAATTCTCTCCCCGTTGTCCATTCGGTGAGTATCGATTCCAAATCGATCGCCCACATGCGAATCCAAGGAGCTCGGAAGGGACAGTCCTATCGCCCGCAAGGAGCACGCTATCAGTGCTTCTCGCTCGACGAAAAATCTCCGATTGCTCTCGATAGAGAGTATCCTTCTCAGCGGCAGAACTGTAGTCCGTTGGAGCATATGCTAACACTACAGACAGGTGTCTTTTTACGTCAAGAGGATTGTGCCTCAATTAGAAGGATGGTCGAACGGTGAAAAGGTGGATATTCATTGGAACACAATCTAATGAAGCGGGTCCAGCTCTGAGATTGAGTGCAACTCCCACGTCATATATTCTACGAATCATTACTCCTAGATCACTGTACACGAAAAGTGAAATGTGAAATAACTAAGCCTCTTCTTATCATCTGGGTCTTGTATGCGTGTTTCGGAGACACAGAATGCATCGATTTCAAGGAAGTGTATGTTTTCAGCGAGCATTATCTGTTCACCAGCTTGAGTACGGACATTAAAAGCGTCTTTGTAGAAGGAAATAAGTGAATTTAGCAGTTATTTTGTTTCTTCCTAATAGATAGCGGGATGTACAAGGCAGGTCGACCAGATAACTGACGATCAAACGATCCACTGATGTTTAATTGCGTGGTTGGAAAGAGTGGGGAGAGACATCGACCCACCTTAATGGAATAAGGCGACAATGTGAAATCTAACGATTATTAAGTTTCTCCCCAATAATCGATATCCGGATAAACGTGTTCAGCTCTGTATGCTGTTTATGAATGTGCTACGGAGTGCGTGTTATGCCTATGAGCTAGAAACGGGATAATACTGCTCCACATTTACGGTAAGTTCAGGTATGAAACTGTCTTTCAACAAATCTTGGATAGTCCTTGATTTGTTATGGTGGTGGCTCCCACCGGAATGAAAAGGAGTTTGTATCATCCCGAATATTAGAAGTGATTGATCATTGAGGATGAATAATCAGAACCCTCGCGTTTTGGGAAGTTATATACTGTCGGTAAGGTAGCGGTAATAATTCATTGCGGTCATTCATTATTTAACGAACTTTCATGTTCGTATGTCAGCAACAAATTTTCACAACGTCCCTTCATGTTTCGGTTAGGAAAAGGTAACGGTGAACGTAACAGACCTTTCATTGCTTCGCTGTTGGTATTTTGTAACTTACATATTCTGCAGGTCATCTTTTGTGTGCCCGACAAACACTTTTTGCACCCGTTACTCATAAGTAGTCAATCCGTAACACTCAAAACCCTGCAACGAGCACTTCATGCGGCATCGTGCACAGTTTGTTCTCAAGCACCACTTTGGTCACATCTTATGAACACATTTTTGTTACCACCTGATCTTCTGGCAACCTATTCTGCTAGGTTCTGCTTTACCAAGCATACGAAAGCAGCTACACCAAATTGACACATACAACAGGACTGCGGTAAACATCAGATGGAGCAGTAGAAACCATTTGTCTGGTCCCGAATCCGGTTAATCCGGTCACTTATAGCAGAATGGAATGGGTTATCGGAGACAGTTATAGAAGTCACCCTGCATGACGAACGATGTGTCAGATCAGTACATTTAAACGAACTTTTGGAAAAACAAAACGGTGTACGCAAAGGAAAGAAGACGGAAAAGTTTGTGAGGGTCGTCAAATTAGGGAAAACAACTAAACAGATGCTAATACATGTAACCTCACCAAACAGACTTTTTTGCGCGGCGCGTAGCGCGACGCGAATCAGAACAGCTCCATTTCAACTGTCGTTGCCCTTAAAGTTTGCGCGAACTGAATTACGGTTAAATACAAGGAAACGCAGGCCAGCATATAATCATATGCAGAGGAAAACAATGCTGTACAACCTTGAACAGGTGCGGAGTAGGGTGACTTTGTTGATGTAGCCCATGGCTTGGTGGGTAGAATCCTGAAGTCCGTCCTGACCATCGTATTCACCAATCAAATATCTTATAGGACAAGGTAAGTGAACAGGAACAACAGTATATTGAAAGAAGTGGGGATAAATTAAGTTTTAAATGCTTTAATTTCTATAGGAAATCAACAACTTTTGAAGCGGCTAATGAGAAGGACATGACAATGTTATTCCGAAAGGCTTGAAATGTCTTGATCAGTACACAGCAAGGGAGATCTATAGGGGGAGTTTAGAGTTACCTCTAAAGGACGGTTGAGTACGACACAGTTGGTTTGCGTGCGTCAATGGATTGTGGGGAATCAAACACAGATTTGTGCTTTCTGAGCTCATTTTGTAATCCCCATGTGTGTCAGAACAGGTTGGCTTGTGCAATAAATCGTGCTTATTCTCAGCTACAAAACCTAGGTGCGTCTACCTAGGATTGGTTATACTAATCTTTCACTTGAAAAATCCACTTAAATTAAACTACTAGGAAAAATTCCGAACTGAATATCCGCATTAAATTTTCAATTCTCCAGGCATCTACGTGGCGTGGCGGCCGACGGAAAAGCCATGGAATCAACAAGATTGCCAACGTGTTTGCTCAAAGTCACGTTGCTTTTGTGGTCACTTGTTAAATCAGCACCAAAGGTTTGACGGAAAAAGGCCATTCCTCGGGTGTGAAGAAGTGAGTTTTGGGCCTAGAATTTTAAACTCTCTCTATACTGTTAAGCAAGCTGCTGAATAGACAACTCTGAGAACACAACTGGCAACTCAGACAATAACACTTTCAGCCCGACAGCTTCTATCTACACTTTCATCTAGCGTTCAGCAAAGGTGCAGAAGTTTCTTAGATCAGCAGGTTTCTCCGAAGCGTTATTATTTCGTGATTTCATGTGCTTCCACCAGATTTCTAAGGTAGTACGACCGACCGATTTTTGCAAAATAAACCAAGAACATGCTTCCGTTGAAAGTGAATAACGACGGTCTTCATGATATCAGCTGCACTTGACATATGAATGCTCAGTTCATCTGAAGTTTCATGCTTATTATTTTGACCTGTATCCTTCTTAGCACTAGTTTCAATTAAAAATTCATAGATTCTCACGCCGAACTATGTTTATGCAAACTATTTCCAAGACCCAGAGTAGTGCATACATTTTCACCTTGTGTCCCGTTATTTGCGAGGTCCTATCAGGGAATAGCGTTTGAATTTTGACCACAATTTCTCATGAATGCTCAGAGAACGGACTAAATGGGGTGAGTCAAGGAGCTGAAAAACGTGCACAAGTTGGGAAGTGCCTTCTCTAAGAACTCAAGATATGATTTATAAAGTGGTGTGATATTTGCTCATAAAATGAGTGCAGTAAATGACCACTATCTTGTAGCAGGCCTTTCCGTAAGTGTGTAGGATGGCAGTTGATGATATTCATTCGTTTCGACTCCAACGTTTCGAACGTTCGGTTTCGTTGAATGAGCATGCAAGAGATCTATCGCATTGGACACGATTTGCAGAGGGTACCATACCCAACGCAGTTGCTGACTTTTGGAAAAAGTGGCACCATGTAGCCTATTTAACATGTTGTCAGAGGCAACCTGTGCGTTGAAATGGAACTTCATGATTTGCATCCTCCACACGTCGCTGACGGCTATTTTTTCTGGCTGCATGCCACTGTAATATTGTGGGTAGTCTAAAGGCAAAAGACAAACTTTACTTGGTCACCTCAGGACCGATGCGCCAGCAAACGAAGTCGGGTCAGGGAAAATTAAACTACTTGTTCCCAGAGAGTAAAAGAAACTTAAATTTCGACGTGCACGCGAATATTGCGACTTCACTGGCTACATAAAAAGTGACCACGCACGCGACAAGCATATGCACATGATATTAATCAACAGATTGATGTTTCCCTGAAGTTTCTGAGGCGTATGTCAAATGCCCCAAGCCCATATTAAGTACACATCATGGGGTACTTCGATCGCGTGATAGAAGTTCACTTGGCCCTCTGTAGCCAGGCCCATGGAATACATTTTGGTTTAGTTTTGAGCCAAATTGTTTTTGACCCACTTTTAAACCACCACGTGCAAACTTCACGATTCCAGTATAGAAACGTATGACAGTCCCCGAGTTCAGTTCTGGTCCGATGACTGGGTGAACAGAGGGAAACCTTGGATTATCTGTGGCGAGAATATTGGAACAGTAAAAGGAAATAACCAATACTCGTAAAATGGTGTATTTTAGTACAACCGATGAATTTCTTCTGCAACGGTCTAGCCAATCGGAACTACATGCATAAACGGGGTGCCGGTTATTCATAAATGGAATAAGTTAAATGCCAGGAAAACCATGTGTATCACGTCAGACTTTATTTTAATGCCTAACTGGTGTGCAAACTTCAATCTATAACCTACCATATCTGGATTTCGTGTTACCTCTCTTTCACCAAATCCATGGTAACTTTTACGGAACTACCAAAGAGTATTTCATAAAATTGTGGACTCAGAGTGGGGCTCGAAAAAACGATGATAGCCTTTTGGAGCCATTCCAAAATCCCTTTTTACGGTTCCGTGATTCACTTTTGTTTTTTATGAAGGCTTGCCTCCCATAACAAACTCACTATGTTAGAGTGCATCAGAGGTTTGGCATACAGAGCTCACGTTGCTGACAATGCTGGCGCCACCACTGGGAAAGGGAACTTCACGAAATGTTATCGGTCAATACATGTTCATTCTGTCCGCCTTTACAGTTTAAGGTTGGTGCCATGTTTTTCGTGAAACTTGTGCATAAGGTATCAGAATGGTGGCCGGCATCTGTAGATTTTCATTTGGTGTCCTAATGTGAATTGTCCAACAGGATTGCATGAGCCTGTTCACTTAGCCATCTGTGGCTGTTTGAGTTAGCCCATGTGCAGATTATGTCGCACTTCCAAAACAGTCTGATCGCACGAAACCTTCCTGGACAGGATGCACAATGAATTTCGGAGAATACCGAAGAACGAATATGCATCATCTTCTCATAAGTGCAGCGGTCTCAAAACACACACTAGCGTTTTGTCTCAGCTTTTCAGGTTTATTTTTTCCCTTGAAGTTATCATGACAAATACTGAGCTACTTAGAGCCACTCCAAAGCAGATAAGTGCAAACTGAAATGCATTAAGTTAGGCTTATTTGGATCGTTGTGATTAAGCAGTGGTCAAAATGCAGCCAGACTTACTACTGCTAGACGGAATTCTTTGCAGGTGAGCATATACGATGACCGAGTGTCATTTCAGATGATTTCATCTGTGTAACCGCCTAGTTGAAGTCTGACATTTGAATTGTTAGCATAGTTAACAAGTTGTTTTCAGGACAATGTGACCCCATGCATTCCAGCCGGGGTTCAGAGTTGAGCAAAATAGTTAATATTTTCCAGCCCAGTGCAGTGTCCTGAATTAGTTGTAGGTGGTTGAAGAGTCATCCTCCTATCCTGGCACAATTATTCTGGCTAGTCTATAACAGAAAAGGGAAGCACTTCAATGCAGTATCGCCTCAGTAGAGCCCATCAGCAATGCATACCATCGGCCGCGTCGGGGTTTAACTCCGGATAGTTGACGTGAAGTTTAATAGATTGACAAAACAAGACATTTATTGGATCGTCTTTAGGGCCGTCCGGTGAGCCGATCACGTCAAGCATGAAAAAGCCAGCCGGTTTAAAAATAGTTCAACAGATAGCGTAACAATAATGTTCCATATTTAAGCTATGGTGAGTGCTTTAAGCAGGACGATACAGTGCCTTCGTGAATAGCTCAAACTGGCGTAAAAGAAAGCTTCTTTGCTGCACCAAGCATAGTTAATTCTGTTTTTTTCATCCGGCACCATCTGCTTAATACATTTTCACAGAGAGGTTGTGCCTGTCAGGCTTTCAAATTCGTGCCCAGCAGACCCGAAGAAGTTGGCGAGTACTGGCTCGTCAAACGTCGTGATTTCGACCGTGCTGCCTACCGAGTCAAGTGCAAATGTAAACACACTCACGAACAACACGAGGTTCATCCCCCGCCGTTTCAGTGTAAAGCGAAGGGTTGTGGATGTTCTGCGTTCACCTCAGCGTTCGTCTGCGCTGCGTGTGAAAAGCCCTGGCATCTGCATGAAACCGTGATTGAGACTGAGGCCGAACGAAGGGCGGCCGGCCGCCAAGTCGGTAAGTTCGACCAGGTTGATTGTTGTCGTGCATTTTTTAAGCTTGACCTATTGGATTTGGGAATGAAATTAAATTCGCAGTTGCTGAACTGAAGAAGGATGGATGTCAGCCAATCTTTATGTCCACAAAGTTTGGCTGAGGTTAGTTTTAGTATCCCAAACAGTATAAAGTATAGACGGTTTTGCACACACAGCATTTAGTCAGCCACCCCCGTTTTACAAGTTATGAAACGATGAAATATACTATTCGTCGAAATGCACATGAATCGCTCAAACAATGGCATATGCATGAAATTCTGAGAATCGAAAGGATATCTGATCGTGTACTTTGTCTGACCACCTCACTACAGACTCACTGAGAGCCACGCAGTGCGTCTGAGGACTTCAAGGTCTATCGAATGAGGCACACTGTATGCTTCAGCCGCTCTTCATAACCCACTTTGCGATGGGTCCACGATTCCCTACTCTTGGGTATTTGCTGAAATTCCTTTTTGGCAAAACATCTTACCGACGTGCCAAAATGTGGCCATCTGCAATGCTGATCTCCTCGGACAACTGCACGTGAGCTAATGGGAATGGAGTAATCAAAGAACGCTGATTTCAGATATCAATTTTCCTGATTTTCAACCCCCACTTTATCGTTCATGGTCAATTTCTCACTGAAACCAGTGGAATCAAAGACTCACTGCCCATCCTGAGTCTTTTTCAATAAAGCAAAAAGGCACTTTCTAAAGTTTCCGCATCGGGTAATTTCCTGTTCTCGAAGAAAGGCCGGCAGCGTCAGAGAGAGTCATATGAGCGCTGACACTGATATTCTAATTTCATACAACCACAGAGTTTGTTTCATTGTATTTAAGGTTTTGAAGGTAAAAAACACAAAGAAATGAGTAGATTATGGAGAAATATTGTACCGACATATTGCGTGCTTTTTCCAAGCATGGAAGCTTTTTCCAAGCGTCTCACCTCATCCGTCGGAGGTGATACAGCCACCAAGTATGTGCAATTCTCCAAGAACTAGAGTGCTTCTCCCTGAATTGTAAAGGACTAAAACTTCAAAGGCAACAAGAAAGACCAATAGTTTAAGCTTGCTGAAGGTCTGTGCATGACGTTTGCTGGCCTTAAAGCCATTGGCTACTGAAGTCAGCACCTTCAAACAGTTTCGCATACCGACTCAGGACAGCGGAAGACTGGAATGTATAAAACGTCAAACCGCAAAAACTAAAAATTGAATGACTTATTTTGGCGAGTCATTTATTGAATCAAAGTTCGAGTTTTTGCGGAGGTACTCTACCTGGTATTATTGTAACCTTAATTTATCTGCACCAAACCTAACAAAATGCTCATCATGGAAAAGCGTAGACCCACAATTTACGCCCTCCTTACCAATTCTTCAATATGGCAACCATTAAGTTACAACCAGCTTTCCAGTTCGCTTAATACGTGTCATACAGCAACGTACTATCCCCTAAAAGAACCTATGTTGAAATACTACAAAGCTACGTATTTGTTAGACCAAGCCTCACCACGTCCGGGAGGACGCACCTCAAGAAGTACCATACCAGATTAGTACCTAAAAAACCCCGCCATCTCAGAACACAGTAGTTTTATCCAGTCGCCTACTGCACATCCGCCAGACAGAACATTGCGCTACATCGGATCATCTAGTTGATCTATCAAGAGATCATCCAGCTCGTAAGATTTAAAACGCATCGATTTAAATATGATCTAAAAACAAAACAGCTTATTCCACGACAGTGTGTGACACGCCTTTAATTTGTTGTTCCCCGGAACAACGATTGAGGTTTTCACCCTTCTTTGGCTAACCAAGTCCTCCTGGTGGGAGCAAACCTATTTGAAGGGCAAACCAGCATTTCCAGATTGGGCGTATCCTAAGATATGAGCTGAAGCACAACTTCGTCTAAATCGGTTCATCAAGATGGAAACTAGCTCATTTTGATGTTCACCATTATTCATGAAGAAACCTGTTCAAGATGTGGCAGATTAGGTTGGGTAATGCTATATGTAGATATTCGCAACCAGAAATAATATTTTGGCTTTGAGACGACAATTTTTCGGCAAAAAGGCCAGTTCTGAAGTGAGAATGTCTCAACGAAGGGGAACAATTTTCTAGTATGTAAATTTATAGGCAACGTAAGAGGAGACACAACGATTGTCGTTGCAAGAAAAAACTTGGGTACCCTGTGTCCAGAGCGAGCCATGCGGACACAGCTATGGACTAATTTAAAGAAAATACCTATAGGATGGGCCATATGAGTTATACTTGGACACTGTGTGACATGCTGCTGTGTGCAAAGAAGCATTGCTAAACTGTTTTCACGGAAATGTCGTGGTTACTGCCATGAAGAAGACCAATTACTAAGTTCAACCGATGTTAAGGTTGTGTTCCACTCGATTGTATTCTAGCGCATTTGGAAATGTAAACTACTCTGTGGTAAGGGAAATACGGGGTTTTTCCATCCTCATGGGATTTCGGCGTACAAGAATGAGCCCGTATGAAATCCTCAAAAGTGGTCTCACCCGACGGACAACGGTGCGAGGTGTACTAAAATTCCGGTACCGGACACCTCGAGTAAAGTAAGTGGCAGGTCATCAGCTTCCCTTATCCGTTTCTCAGAATTCTAGAATGAGTTAACAACAGCTGGGCACATCTCATCAATCAGTATAGCATTGATCAAAATTATGCAATCAGTAGACTGAGTGGTTTTGACTCTCTCAGGGGAAAAATCCTCCAAGAATAAAACTCGTTGGTAGTGAGGGATTAGGACGAAGTAACTCATGTGTCCGTATGATGGAACAGCGTGTAATTTGCCGCCTCATCAAATAGACACTACTACTAACAGGTACTAGTAAGAAGCCTGCACGCTGAAGTGCACAGCTCCTGCGTATCACCCGAACGAGAACAGTAGTAAGTAATAAATCATGCCTATCATTTGTCGTCAAAGCGTGATCGGATCATCCACAATACAGCCTTTTGGTTTTGATTATAAAATCAAGTAAGCTGGGTACACCTTTGCATAAATGTGAATGAATGTGTGCGTCTTGGCTAGTGCGTGCGATCGATGCATCTGTCTGGGTTAACCATGCAGTACGTGCTGGTGTTTGTCTCTCACCCGGGACACTACTAGTATGGGTATACCTTTCTTTCTATGTCTAGGGGAAATTGGTGCACATTCGATTACGTGCGCTTCTCTAGCTCCGGTGAAAACCATTCACACATGATACATGAATACACGGACTAACACATAATTTGGAGTAAAACCATTGTTAAATCATGAGTGTACGCAACGGGCGGTGTCTGAAACGTGTTCATGAGTGTGTCCAATAAAAGAGCTGGATACTTGTATTGATGGACCTTCATTCCGACACAATGGTCTGGAAGGGATAACTTGTTAAACATTTTAAACACTCGATTGGTTATGAACAACGTCGACCGTAAGCACAAAACTTCACGATCGTTTGCCTCTTTTTTACTGTAATATAACCCACCAGTCGCAATCTAGGTGTCTTGCGAGTGTGTGGACATCTTTATTCACACGCGAAACATTCCCCGTATGTTGGATTCAGCAACAAAGATAAACCTTTGGTTAGGATGGTATAAATATTTACATTATGCGTAGAAAGTCAGCGACCTTCGAAAACAAACCGAACAGATTCGCAACTAAGATGCAACTGAACGCTGAAAATCTTCAGTTTTCCCAGGATATCAGGTTCTTGTGAACTGTGACGATGCGGTATGAACCCATATGTGATAAATAGGGCACTACAAGCACAGATATAGAAAAGGAATGACAATCCGGGATTTGCGAGCTAGATAAGAGTAAACTACGCAACTGGAGTTGGCTTAGCATCCTTACTGACATAAATTGTAAGGAAGCCGGCAATTTACTGGGTAGAATCAGATAAGGGACAAAACTAATCCAACACTTGGAAATTCATCGAGGAAATAAGCAAAATTAACTAACTGTTCACGGACACTTGGAAACAAAGTATTAATGGCCAAGTGGAATTAAAGCGAAGATCAGTACTATGGATGAAGAGACGTGGTGTCAGGTAATTTGTAGCATCTAAGGAGAAACAAAACATTTCTGATAGAATCTCGACATGTAGACACCTTGGTGATCAGACCAACAAGTCACTCAGCAGGGTCAATGCTTTTTAGAGATGATTCCTGGCAGTCATTCACCCAGTTCAACAGGAAAAGGCGGAAGCTGAGTTGTCTTTTTCGTGTGCAGCACATTCAGCTGAAGAACGTCATAAACGAGAGATTCGCTTGATTCTCCAGTGGAAACCAAAATGATTTGCAAATGAGTGTATTTGTCGCAATCAGTCAAATTTGGGTTCAAGTAGAACATAGGATTGAAGGAAACCCGGGAACTGCGCCTACCTGAAGAGCCCCAAGAAAGGCGAAATCGGTCTTGGGCTGTCGATGAGTTTTCAGCAACCTTGTGAGTAGCTTCCTTTTTGAATGAATCTGGTTCTCCGGATTCCGTTTTCCCATCCCATGATTTTTACGTTCACACTATTTTCGGCATACGTTCTGTCCTAGCAATAGTTTGGTTTTGAATTAAGAATGAGAGGTCGCAAACCCTATTCACAACAAAGGAAATATCGGATTTCGCGCTCCAAATAACAGATTTATTTCAAACCCACCTGTGTGTTTGGTCATTCTCCCCCGCAGGATGTTCTTTTCCTGGAAATTATGGCATAAGCAAGAAATGTCCACCCAGGTTTTACAAAAACAAATACGTGTGATTGAAGACGGAGTGAAGCATCTGATCGTCCGGGGTCAAGCCATAGGTCAAGGCGACGAGGGCTGATTGGTTGTGCATTTGATGTCTCCTGATGTACGATAACAGGGTCGAACTTGTTAGGTCATGTTGAGCAAGGAAGGAGCAAGGATCAGACGGAGCTGACCATACAAATAACTTCTTATGTGAATTCTTATGAACAAGGTTTGTACGGTGCCTCGCATTCTAAACCTGGATCTTTATGGAGACTGCAGATCACTGGGGTGTAAGTATCGTTGGTGGATTTACTCACTGTTATGAATCTACAGAGGATGTCAGCACCTAACTAGTAACAGTTATCACAACTTCAGAGGACCAGAAGGGCATATGTTCACAATGACAGTTCGCCTTCTGGTGTTTGGTCAGCTACATAAGTCGGACGACTGGAATGTCGTCAGAATCCACATGTGAGAGCATAGCAACGTGACTCTGAAAAGGATTCCTTCACACAAATGAGCCTTCTCATTTCTCCCATTTTAAAAACCCTAGACGCGAATTCTATGTACAGAGCCTTTAGAATAGACTTGACCAGGAAAAATATGATTTCGTCAGGACCTCTCTGGCTGTGAATAGGAAGTTCTCTAAACCCGCACTCGTTCATCCTAAAAGTAACAAACCTAAACGGATGTGCTTGCGACCTGATTATTTTTCGTTTAAAACGGTGGTACGGTATATCCGCATTCACAACATTTGGGACCACTCACAAAATTTACCACACGTTTAACCGTAGGGACGCAATTTGTTGTCTGCCGAATTCCTGAGAAATCGATACTGCTGTCATTCATTAGTTGGGTCAGTCGAGTACAAATCAACAACTCTGACTGACTATGTGATGAATCCAGGGTTGGAGTAAGCAATGGCATTAAGTCAGACATCACAGCGGTTACTATGTTGAGGCACTGATCAATAATATCTATACAAGTGAGATGAAATTTCTAGTTGTGTTGGCTACTGAGAACGAACCACGTGCCAATGAAAGCATAAACAAAGAAATGGGACGCAGCTTTGGTGAACCAAATGAGGAAAGATTGCTTGTAATTAGGGTAGAAGAGGATCACAGCGGAAACAATGACCTTGTGAGAAGATTTGTACTGGTGCTAATCAGAAATGTTAACGTTGACATCATTCTTTCACAGGTCAAACGGATCAGCCACATATCTGGCCACATCCTAATTTCCATAGCCGAATACTCTGTGTCTAGCAGTACTTCCAAGCAGACCCCGAAACAGAAGAACTTACATTTCTAAAGTGCTTACAAGACCGTTCCCGATGACACTTGGGATCACATAACGACTTGCAAAGTGGATCCATACTTCACACGGAGTTACACTGGTCCACAGGAATTTTTTCCGGGAAAACGCAAACGGTTACCTATGGGGATTAAGAAAAAGGGCTTCTCTCCAAGATTTTATGTAATTCACGTACGGTACAATGGGTGTTTAGTTACGCTGTCACAAACTGTATGGTCTGTGGCAGGTAGATTGACTATTCAAGGGGGACCGTCAAAATACGTAGCGCTTGAATAAGAGATGCTAAAAAGCCAAATAGTCGATCGAATGCGTTTACCTATTTTGGTTAGTTTGCTGGAATAAAGGCAGCGTCCTGTCATTTCATTAGGTAGAGGAATCGTTTGAACATTCTCCTGCACCGAAATCCAGTGAAGAATAACATCTGAGATTGTTCGGGCACTTCAGGTGGTTTATGGTTGCGAACGCGTGAGCCCGGACGCAGTCTAGGAACTTTCGGTTAAGTGCATTGAAGGAGATCACCAATAATCGGAAGGCAGATCGTAGGATAAAACATCGAACAGGACAATTTGTAAATCCTTTGTAAGTGCGTCTGTTACAGAGGCCAAAAGAAGCAATCTTGATGGATGCGGTTAGCCTGTGGGATTCAACCGATGGGCAAAATTAATAAGTCGAGGATGAATAATATTTTAGGCCATATACAAAAGTAAATATATATGCTAAAGATTAAAAATATTCACTGGTTAAGCAAGACAGAAAATTTCACAGACGACTTAGCTCCCCTCGCTTCTCGCAGGCTTGAGCTGGTATGAAAATGAAACATTAAGGGCCTTGGTAATGATTACACCTGACTGTTTTGGATAACCCGGAAGGTATATTCTACAGAGGGAATTAACTCCTTTTTGGATGAAGATCTAACCGTCATAGGGTCATCAAGGCGAACGACTAATGGAGGTTTTTTGTTTTTACGGTTCGGATGAAGACACAGGCCATACGTCTGTGGTGGACGACTTGCTGGGCATTTCTGCGGTTAGGGCTATCTCCCAAAAAATCGCATTGGTTTGGAATTCAAAGGCACTTTGGATACGACGGTGGTGGGCATCATTGATGAATTCAGTAGTGTACAACTTGGGTCGAAGGCTGTGTAGCTGATATCTGTGAATGAATTCATTTCAATATCTGTGAGATTACTCGTTGGCATACAAAGCGAATGAACCCCAAGTTGCTATTACAGAGGGTGGTGCCACAGAACGCAGGCAAGTAATGCTGATGCGTGATGACGGGTTGAAAGATCCACATTGATAGATTACATAACTCGACTGAGAGAATCGATGCCGTTGTGAGAGAAAACTTCCCTAACATTTCATAAACTGTTACAACAGATGGATCATCACCACGTATGACGAGTCCATACTTGAAACTGAGACTACGATAACGTTATTGTGTGCAATTAAACCATAATGGGTGTCGTATAGGTTACTTTTTGGTATAGAAAATATGGCGTCTTCGAAACACTGACACATCGCACAATAAAATGTGAATGTGTTTACATGGCATTCCAATATAACTATGAATTTTAAGTGATGTTGCTGGTCACCCTCTGTGTAATTGCTTAACAGATTGGGATTCACTTTTGGGCATAAACAAGGTCTTGAAAACCGTTAAACTCAAAGTTACTGGCTAAATCGTGAACGTGATAAAGTCTAAGTCAATATCAATCGATAATCGTCAATCAATGAGCACCACGTTATGAACCAGCACAGAAGAACTCGTCTGTGGTCCAAGTAAAGCCAACTCGGAGCGTGCGCTTTTAGGGCATTAGGCATTACAGAGATATCCAACCAGAAGAAGCTTTGAGTAGGTGTCAGTTATCCAATAAACAGTGAAATGGGCGGTGTCATTTAATTCAGGCGAACGGAACCATTGAGCAGTAGAATGTTACAGGCTGAAGCCTGGGTGTGGCTGGCTCTGAACCCTGAACTTATATTAAAACCAATGACAAGTTCAACCTCGTCAATGATAAGAGTAGCAGAGAGACTCCAGTTAAGAACCGGAATTTAAGGAGCCTGTGATCCAGTAAGAGGCCCTTGAATAAAAATCATGTAATGGCGTATTACTTATAGGATGCTACCAATGCACGTGAATGAGGCATCGCTTGAGTGAACAGAATGCTCATTCAAGCTATTACTAACAAAACAGTCACTGGCAGCTAACGAGGCTCCAGTTGAGAAGTGTACCCAGCAGTATGAGCCTTATTACTCTGCAAAACGTCATGTATGCTGTCGTTGACTTACTATAATGGTAATCTGTTGGTTCCTAATTTCGAAGCCCTTGAGACAGACTGGCGAACAAAGTTTTCCCTCGCAATATCATGTAAAATTAGTTAAAACAAAGAATCTCCGCGTACTTAGCACAACCCGCCTCCCAGAATACGTTCCAGTGAGATATTTTCTGCTTTTGTCTTGGGAAATTACAGAATGTCTGCGGAAAGACATCAGCCGCTCACATTTTTTCACTTTTTGTCCAAATCGTTCGAACTAGTTGTGAAGGACTAGACCTCACGGATATGCTAAGGAATATTGGCAACAGGCGTGTTCTTCCAATATTTCAGCTCCTTTTGATTTTGAACAGCAACTAAACTACCACTTATTCTACCCCGTAAAGAAAAGGTAGCTAACGCCAGTTGACAGTGAGATTCGTCAAAACATGCCGGTAGCAGTAAGTGTGACACTTTGCCGTTAAAATATTCTTGTAGTTGATGCTAAAAGAATGCTCAGGGTTGTATTCTGTCAGGTGATAAAATGCCTCACAACTGCGATCGAATTTCATACTATTTGAACTCCGCCTCTCAACTGCAATTACGTTTAGACTGAACTTGAATACAGGGCTCACAGAAATCTACGCCAAAGATACCCATAGAAAAAACAGTCCGACTAGCAGACATGACATTCATCAGTTTGTCTCCTGATATCCTGAGCCAGGTTGTTGATTCACCCTTTGATCTTGGTACTTACCGGCTAGATAACCATTGAACCACTGGTTACTCTTACACACAAACGTTGAAGACTTCGGATGGTGTAGTCCTGCACACTCACAGTAAGCCATGTGTAAAATTGTATAGATTCCTATGGTATCGCAACAATTTCGTTCAATGAAACTATACACGGCACCACATGTGCAATTCGTAATTTTGTGTATGAACATTTTTGTTCCGTCACTCAAGTTGTTGTGCTCACTCAAAGAGAAGTGTAGATCAGTCGATACGAAAGCGGTATGTGAGATGAATAGGTAATTCCTACTCTGTACTGTGGCAAGCAGATTGTGTAAAAAATACCACCAAAAGGTGATTCTTGCGAGTTAGTGAATTATGTTGCTAAATAGTCACGTGTCTTCGCTTGTGCCACACTAACCAAATACAGTTTTCATTGCAGTGACTACTGTAGCTGAACTGAAGCAATTTCTACAATGGAAGCGAATCAAGCTCTTGCTTGAGCAAACTGTTCTCCACTTTATCAGCATACATCGCGAGAATTAAACTGTCAACAGTAACTCAAGAGTTCAGCGGTAACTGGTGGCTGATTTATTTGCACAAAATGAACGATTTCTTCAGTTATCTTAGTTAATTCTTGATGGGAATTCGCTTCGTTTGCACATCAAACATATTTGAGAATTTTTTTTTGAAGCGTTATGATAGGTGAAGCAGCGCAGATTATATCTGATCTAACTGCACTCCGCTCCATCCACATAGCTGACAGGCACTGGACGTGAATCTAGCACTTCGGGGTGGCTAGGTTATCGCACTCTTTTGCTTGGCTAATAAGCTTTGTGCAGGGTCAACTATGGTGCCATGCACAAGCTCTCATTGTTGATGTAGGTTCCACGGAGCATAATCAGTTGACAAAAACACAAAAACTTGTTTCTAGCCTGCACTGGCTACTGTCTCACTCCACGCAGTGATGGCTGGACTAAGAAGATGAATTATTTCACAATGGCAGGTTAGACATTGAGATTCGTTGCCCTTTGGAATACTTGACGTCCGTGTAGGTAGCTAGTACCCAGGCCTTCCTATCCGGAGATAGTTCATTCATAATCTGAATTGAGGATAACGTTGGCCTGCAGTTTTCTGGAGACAGTTTTATTAGATTTTCGAGAATCCCTTAGTTGAAACTTCATGCTTAGCCAATCTTAGATGAGTTGTCCTGGCACGCACTATTTCGACTCTTAAAGGGCGCAATCAGTAGAGTTGATTTTATACCCGACTGCACTCGGTTCTGTTTCAAACAATTCGATTTTCAAGATCCAATTAGTTCATTTACATAGCGCTGTGGTGATTAACGTACTAAATGAAATATACACACATCTTTTGCATGTTCAGGTGACCTGAAACTAATCGGATTACCTACCAACGTAACTTTTAGGATGTCTGAAGTAATCATCGAATTTGATGGTCAAAACGCAGCTGTGCGCTGTGTACAGCACAACAAGCAACAAGCAAGATATAGAGTAAACAGTGGTCCCACAGCAAACGCTTTAATATCTTTTCCGTATGTTTTATGTCTTTTTATTCAATGCCTTGCACGCCAGCCTACCACGTGTGTACATCTTGACTCGTCTTGTAGGCATAACATGTAAAGCGATCAGAGAATCAGCGAACTTTACCAACCGGATTCATGAATGGTAATACAAACGCTCAGGAATGAAAATAGTAGCGGATGTCTGACACAGAGAAAAAATTTTACTTTGTGGTTAGAAAAGTCCTCATGGGGATGGATACCGAATCGAAGTAGAAACTCAGTGGATTGTATGAATTCAAGTAGAGCAGAGAGATCTGTTGGGAACAGAACTGTCTTACTGAAATACTACCCTACTATTAAGCCCAACACTTCATATACAATGACGCAGAATACCAGACGGTCCTCCAAAAACCGAGGTACAAAATTAATACAGAAGAGTTGTGGGGTTTTGTTGGGAACTGAATTTAGAGGAGATGTTAAAAAGGAACCAGCTGAACTGGACCCGGTGGTTTGCTTACTTAGAAAAGTTCTCCCAGTCCCACAGATCTGAACTTCTGAAAAAAAACATTAGCTACCAGATTAAAAATCGTTTATCTGGTGTCAGATACCTGCGTCAGCTGACAAATTCGTACCTATGGCAGCACAATCTGTTCAAAAGCGAAATTTTACCGTTTCTTTAATTCGAACGCGTATTTAAGGTAGATAACACCGATTACGTTGTTTCCGAGAAAAAATAGACAAGCGTGCTAACCAAGCACCCGTGTACCGAATTCTGCATCGTGTGCTCTTAGAAACCACTTTGGATTTTTCATGGAATGTTTCAATAAACTTCTTGATATTACAAAAAAACAGTAATGTTAGCTATCTCGATACAAGTCTCAAGATGAATCTGTGCGAACTACCCCAGAGTATATTTTTCCATGCCGTACGGCATTATGCCGCACGAGATTTACCATGATTTTCATGTGATTACCCCAGTAGTTTTAATAAGTAGTCTTCTAAAATGTGATGCGTTGTTCTTGCGTGAAAAATACAAGTGTGAGCTTAACTTTGGCTTGTAATAATGTTAGCTGATTCCAAGAGGCAATCAAACGCATCCTTTTCAGGGTGATTGTCGGTGTCGACCGTGTAGATAATGCCGTCTCTGGCCAAACATATTGAACTGGCCAGCAAGCCACCACTGGGGCAGATTCGGTTTCTGCACGCTCTCATTATGGGGCAGGTCATGAAATGGGGACTGAAAATAAGCGTGCAAGCAAACATTTAATGGTTATTTTGTCCATTACGTGAGGCCAACCTATGCATCGTATAGCTGTTTGATCCCTATTTGGAATCACCAGCAGTGGGCGCCTCACGAAATTCCAGGGAGTCTCAAGCCAGTGGCCTCCGTGGTAGTAGTCGAACACTTAACCGCTCGGCCACGAGTTGGTGATCAACAGTGAGATTAATTTACAGTTAGGATATAGCGCCATTCATCCTTCAACACCAGAATCAGTCTGCAGTGGTTTCATCCTCACTGGGAATCACCAGCTGTGTGAATCTCACGAAACCCAAGGAATTTTTTTGGGATACACACTGTGGATGATTCTTAGTAAGGGTGAAACAGCTGCACAGTCTTCACCTGGGTTTCCTTACAAGACGGAATCTTTCATAAACGTTCCCATATCTTTTCACATTAGCAACAAGCGAATCACGTTTTCGGTTGAACAAAACACCAAAACTGCCTTTATTGTGTGAATCATTCAGGTACACTAACGTTAACTAAAGTATGTCACTGCCCTGTATTTTTAGGGGTTCTTTTATAAAAAAATGGACACATCTGGTTTCTACAAAATTAAGTTTCTTGAAACTGCCCGTCACAACATATGCGCAGATGACTGTTGCTCGATCAATAGACTCTATGTGAAAGAATTGTGCAGATTGATTTTGACCCAAAAGAAACATTGTGACTAACAACTATGTATCTTCTCATAGGTGGACTGTGTAACTTAGCAGCACAGCTACCGAATGGGTCTGTTACGTTTGATTAACACTGGTACTAAACTAAAGAGATCACGAAAGCTGTCTTCGACATTGAACTATTTAGTGAGGTACTTTTTCCCCAGTTTCGCAGAGCTTACTTACTTGCTTGCTTGCTTACTTACTTACTTACTTACTTACTTACTTACTTACTTACTTACTTACTTACTTACTTACTTACTTACTTACTTACTTACTTACTTACTTACTTACTTACTTACTTACTTACTTACTTACTTACTTACTTACTTACTTACGAAGCTTACTGATGAAGCAGGAGTCGATTGTACAGAGTGGAAACTGTTTGATGGACACGATTCCTTTATGACCTGGCTACACAGCGCATTCGGTGGCCGTTGCGGTATAACTTTTTACCCCAGATTGTCTCTTGGGTGCAGGAACTTTTGGTCGGACGACACTATTTTGTACCTATTTATCTTCTCTCGTTTGTACTACCATACCTTTAACGAATAGTGCACTACTGTTTGGTAATTGATCAGGTGGCTGTTGATCTGTTCGCCGAGCTTGGCAATTGATTTGCAAACGTTTCGTCACCATTCGAGGAGATATCTTCAGTGCGCTGTTGGTTGGGTAGCTCCTCTCTTCGTGCCTGCGTTTATATAGTCTGCAAAGAGCAGCCTTTGTGCTGTTACCTGGATTCTGGTTGGTCCGATCTTAATCTGTGTTGCGTTGTGGTTTGTATTTCTTGCCGTCGGTTGTCTCTTGCGGTTGGCCCGTTCTTGATCTGCATTGCGTCGTGGTCGGCTTCTTACTACTGTATAATAATAAGGACAACATTAATGACAATAATAATATAACTGTCTCTCTAAAGATACCTTACCAACTCGATTCGATCTCTTACTGAAATGTATCTTTTTGGAAACTACTTACTGGTGATGTGCGCAACCAAAAGAAATGAGCACATTGTCTCAAGCCCCGACATCGTTTCCGTTAACTGTAGTATGGCAGTTCTTACAATCCGAATAAACCCGACGGCAATTACCCATGAATTCATCTTAGTAAAACTTCAGTATCTACATCCTAGTCACTACTTGAGGGCTCGCTGAAGCACGGTAAACCGTATTTTTGTATCTCCTTTATCACGCGTTTTACCTCCCGTCACTTTGTCTGCGCAACGAAGTAAAACACACGCATCGTATGCACTTCAGGAAATTTCCACTTGTAGATCTCACTTAGTTCCCCGTTTGTTAAATCGATAGCATTTCTGTGGACGTTATTTTCCGTAAATTGCAAAGGGATATTTTGAGTAAGCTTTCATGTAAAATTTGATGGGTAAAATGAACGATCAAACTGACAGTGAATCAAAAGTTTTGATCAAGTTTATTTACGCTCGGCATAAGCGGCCGGCTGGGCACGAAGCCGTTAAGATACTACTACACGTCCTATCCTACTTCGCTTACCTAATGTGTAGGAGGTCTTTTACGGGCTAATGTCTCATTTTAACCAGATCTTGTAGTGAAGACGTTTTCTCTTCATGTGGCTCCAGTTTCTTAGAGATGATCGCAACCCAGTGAGTGGATCAGGTACAAGCCACGCCTAAAGATTTCTATCGATAAGTGTGACAGACGAGTTCATATTTCTTAGACAGCAAACCATTGCTCTAAGTTTACTTTTCCTCTCAGATCTACCGACTATTTTCCACACTTTTCCGGAAACTTGACGAACTTTGCTTATGCAGCTTGTGTAGCAATTTACTGTTCATATTCTGCAAGACGAGTTATCATTTCGCCCCCATGATTCTTCATAGGTGAAGCTTGGATGCCTTTCTCAGAATTACCGGAGTTGTCGAAAATCGCGTTGACCGGTGTGGACAACCCAGACATTCAAACGCTGGCGGACGCCTTACCTCCGGAAGCACGCGAAAGACTGCTAGCGGAACAACAAGGACATCAAACGCAATTACCGGGTCCTTCCAAAAGCAGTCGGCTTGGCCAGTAGCTGCTAGTCCCTCAATACTCGACAAAAAGCGCTGTGTTTTACAGTACTGAGTATTTGGTTAGATCACTTATTTTCACTTTATTCAGTTGTCTTTTATTTTGAAGAAGCAAAGTGAATTGCCATTGTTTGTTTTTATTTATGATCATCCTTCGTTTTGTTGAAATATATCACTTCTTTGCAAACAATTGGTGCGCACCGAAAAGACCGCAAAATAATACGGGTAATTCTTCCTAGCGGTATTTCCACGGATTCTGGTATTCACTTTGAACGGACCGCTGTTTAGTCCTGTCTAGAACAAGGTACGTGCATTGTTTCGTAATAAATCTCGAGTATGCCAAGAGAAGCGCCGAAAGGCTGCTTTTTGGTGCACAGATTTGACATTACCGTTATATCCTTATTTAATTAGGTTGGCTAAATGCCAACACCATTCGGACCCACATACAAAGTTGGTTTTGTACTTGCATGCAGATGAGCCTTTCCTTGAAAAAGGTGTGGTACCCGATCATTGGGAATGGTGAAGTCAGCTGTATTGATTTTGAACACATAGAGTTGTTTCTGGACAAAAAATAGAGGTGTACAACTTATTCATCGTGAGGTTTCTAAACGCACACAGTTATCTCGGGTAAGATCAATCTTAATTTTGGCACAATGTATATCTAATGACCACAATCTAAGTTGGCTTTAGGAATTTTTTCTTCTGGAAACCATTATGGCTTCTACAGGACATTGTTAGGAGTTTATTAAACAGTTTCCCTATTGTTGTTGGTATTGTTGCTTCTATATCGACACTCTAAACGTTATCATCGTGCCCACTAGCATCACTAAACTTATGGAATTCACAGTCGTCACTTGTAGTTCTGGTAACAATACCGTACCCATCATACATTCAATTCAGACGCGTTTATGTTGCGTAAGATATCCACAGTTCATGGTAGGATATAGGACAATATAGGGTGTAATGAGTACAGTTCCGGAGAGTGTTTTAAGTTATTTCGCAGTTAATTAATCTTAGGGCGAGATGGACCAAGTGGTTAGAGCGCGAATTTACTGACCGGAAGGTCCGTGGTTCGAAACCGACCTCTGCCTCTCGACTTCCTCTGTCTAGGCTTAGGCAACCTGGCAGTATCCCAGCCCTCGTGCCTCCTTCGTGTGGCATGGAAGCTAGGCACCGAAAGGGTGCTACAGCTGAACGATCGAACGAGTGCCCCACTTAGATGATAATCCACCTCCCTTCGGTGACTGCCAGTACATGATCGGTATAAAGTGCGTTATTCAGTGAGCCATATTTTAGGTACGGCAGCAAATTTACCATTTTCACCCAAGAACTAATGTAGCACGTGTGCACCGCATCGCGACGGCTACGGGTAAAAGGAAGAACGTTTTCGTTGCGGAGTTATTTACTTGAAAACGCCAACTGAACAGTTACAGACTATTAGACAGGGAAGCAAAACTCTCACATACATCTTGTTTACAAAAAATGAATATCCATCCTCTCTTTGAACGCGTCTTCCTGGACCCTCCTGGATATTCATTCATTGACTTTTGCTCAAATCCAAGCAAACGCTGCAAAGCGACTCCACAAATTCCGCAATAGATCTCACTTTTCAAGAGACGCAAAGCGGATTTACGAGAAAACGTATTAATTGCATACCTCCCCCACCAGTAGTATCACAGTTACATGGGTAGTAGGTCCTTGATCACGCCAAAGGTGAGCCTGGAGCTCGAAACTCGGTCACATCAGTGCTTTCAGTCTTACAGAACCCATCTGGTGGACATAGGGAGTCCGACACTTGACTCTTTGAGAAACAGCGTTTGATCCCTCCATATCCGCCAAATGAGTTTGAATACGAACGAAAGCGCTCGCGTGGCTGGAACCATTTGCACTCGAAGCTTGACGTCAACAGTCGGGCTAAATACTAGACTCATAAACTAGTATCAGGCTCTCCACCAGGATTGGTGGCTAATCGGATAATGTGTATCATAGATTGGCTCTAATTAAAAGAATAAAGCTCCATTTAAAAATCCCCAAATCTCCTCAGACTAGCTATAGTCCATAAATATCTCTGAAGGAAAAGGAATTCGCATCTGAAAAGTCACCAGAGAAGCTGTCAACAAGTGGCCACGTGATGTTTGTCCCCTAACTGAAGTACGAATGGCTCCATTGCTTGGCCAAGTGTGAGCTAATCCCACTACTGACAATCCACTCGTGGCCGCGCTTGGGCTTCTATCCAAGGAGGCTGCATATTCGAAAATCTTTGGAGTTTCGCGATGCACGCACTGATGATGATTATTCACCAATAGTCGGACGAGTGTCTAAATCAGCCAACAGCTGGTTCGACCGTCATTTGCGCCAAAAGTTTTTTTCATCTTCCATGTAGCGAGCGTAGGTCACGCAGTACGAAATTTGATATCAAAACTTGACCAGTGTTTGGAGTTCCATGGACCGAATCAGGTAGTTAATATCATCTACTTGTACACTAATGCTGTTACTCACTTCATTTCTCAAAGGAGATTTTATTGTATCGGTATTGCTTAAGGAACAAAACCATAAGGATGCTGCCCCGTCTTTGCTATTTCACATATTAAGATAGGTATACCACAGACAAACGCGAGTGAGTGGTTGAGGAATTTGTAGAATTCATTTTCACGCCACTTTCGTTTAGACTTGTCCTCCTGTCCTGGAACAGTTATTCTGATGAGCCTACAACAAAAGAGAGGAGCATCAGACACGAGCTTTGCTCTTATTAGAGGTTATCGACAGTGCTTATCCTTGTTCGTGTCGGGGCCCGAACTTGTTAGTGATCGGGTTGTATTGCACTTAGGTTGATTATCAAGTGACAAGCACTAACAAATGGTGTTTTACCAGAATGATGATGAGTACAATAGTCATGTGCATTTGATAAAAATATATACAATGCATAAATGGAATAAGGCAAAAAATGAATTGTCGTTTGAGGAAAACTTTTGTGTTCCTGAATGAAGCTTCGGACGCCGGACATGTTTTGCCTGAAGTATAACTGCTACACGTGTTCCATAGTTGTCTGTGGAAACTTGTGGAGCTCGGTTGAGTTCCTGTCCTGTGCACTCGAGTGTTTGTGAGCTGAGTTGCATGCTTATTTACTGTGTGCAGTGTGAAGAGAGGAGTGTCCCTTCGTGTTTGATGCCAGCACGAACATGAATACAACTTGAGCTGATGTGTTGAAGTTCACGAGTCTGGCGCGTTACCCAACTGGTAGCCACGTACACAAAACTGGATGGGAAATTGTAGTGTACGGGTTGTCAGCTCAGGTTGCAGGTAGGACAGGAATCGTTACGTGATGTGAATGTTTGTGACACGTGATTTAGTGAGTAACCGTCACAAACTCCACAAATCTGATGTGCTAGGCGGCCTAGTTACTACAACCAGTGCGAGCTGGACGCATCTGAACTCTCACGTGATAAAGAATCACTCCACCTCTGAACATAACAAAGTTCCCAGAGAAAGGGAGTTCCAGGATAGGGAGCTCAAAGCTCCTCTTACATTGGAATGATGATGCGTGAAATGTCGTCTAATGCAAAAGTGCTTTACAGAAACCTTTCCAATCTGGATCTTTTCATTAGGGCTTCTGTGATGAAGAAAATTTTTCTCACATTTTCAAATATACTTTAGACACGGGTAACCATTTTTGGGTCACGTATCCTCCATAAGAGCCTTACAGTCATCCAGTGTCTGTTGTGTTTGGACCGCTAAAACAGAATCAAACTCGTAAAGGAAACTACTCACAAGGCTGCTGAAAACTCTTCGACAGCCCACGACCGTTTTCGCCCTTCTTGGGGCTCTCGGGGACTGCGCCTACCTGAAGAGCCCGTTTTCAAGACAGACTAAGGTGGAGAAGCTTATGTATATCAGGACAGCGGTTAATTCTGTCAGACAAACTCAGCCATGTGGTGTAACATCAGATTATCCACATATGCACCCTTATGCATGAATCCCTAGGTGTTATCTCCTGGGTCATCCGGGTCGGTCCCGAGGGATGTGCACACTTCGGATTGGTTTTCTACAAAGCACTAATTCAAATGAACAAGGTAGATATAAGAATGGGGTGATAACCTGAACTCTTATTGTGGCTGAAAGACTAAAGTATTAGGTAAAACCTTGTTCATTTTTATTAAGGCATAGCTTCTCATGATCATCATTATTTCAACAAATGAAACGTATTTTATGGAGTGAAAGTGCTTGCCTCATTTATAAACCCGACTGTTGCGGTCTTAAAGTTCAGTTCACAATCGTACTTGATCTCAGTGCAGTGAACACTGAAATTCCGATTCACTGTGTGGCTAATTAGTCATCGGAATAAAAGCTAAAACCAAAGCAGTCTGGTCAACTCACTGTGTATGACAGCAAGAAGAGGAGGGGCGTCTGTTGGTTAAAGACAACACACAAATTTTAGACTGCTTTTGTGTTTTAGCACACACAAAGTTCAGATAAAGACGACGCCACTGGTCTCTGGATGACTGAGCAGCCTACTAGGTGGTAACTAAGGTACGCACGTACACGGAGCTCTCACATTGTCAACCAGCATGGACAGGTATTCAACTCAGTTAAGGTGGAAAGTTATCGATTTACCCATACGAAACGAATATGTGTCTCATTTACGCACTCAGCTACAAGCCATCAGTATACCTTCATGATTATGTGCGTATTGTTGTTGAACACGAGTAGGTCTGAACAACCTGCTGTTAGATATTATTCACCTGCGTATCCCTCGGAAACACTGACTCAGTTACAATAAGAAGGATCGTTTAGTATGTCTAATGAGGTTATTGATTAATGTGAGCACCTAAGATGGCTGACTGACGGTTCCACACACTGACATTCTGTGCGCCGACTGAATGTCTTGACGGCCTGACATGCTTACGAAGACTACATTTTACCGGGAAAAAATCGACCAGCTATGTCATTTGTATCTTTGAAGCTCGTAAACATAGATGGGTTGTTTGAAAAGTTGTTCAGCAGCACATGAAATTTATTCATTTTACTCTGTACTGTCTTTAACAAACTAATGGCTAAGGTAGGATAGACGATAATCAATTCACCCTGCTTCTACTCTAATCTGGCCGCGGTAAACTTGGATGCGTTCATTGGTGCTAAGAATTTTTGGACGATTGAATCGATTTGAGAGCACCCGACAGAAAAATCCAGATCAAACAGCGAACTGATGCTCCGTCAAATACCTTCAGTATACGCGTACGGGGTTCGTAAATTGTCTCACGACAGAGCGAGAAAGCCCGTTTGTTAACTGTTAGAAAAGGTTATCATTGTTCCTCATCTTCAGCTGCATCACTGAGTAGAAATACTCAAATTCAGACTTGCGGTTGCTACGCGACACAATAAACAAGGCAACCAATCAGTCAAACGCTACATCCCGTGATGTCGTCTATGAATGAAAGTTAATCAATTTGAATAGCCTTCATGCACACCTCTGAAGACCATTTGATGAACGAGGCAAACATGGATGAATTATTTTTCATAATCCAAATTTCATAGCTATAAAGTTCAACAGATGATATAGTTGGTGCAGGTGGAATAGCAATGACGGACCAGCATATCTTGTCGAAACTAGTTGCGTAATTGTACCAATTTCTCTCAGTTTATCGTAGATGCATTATCATTTCACTGAGGAGTTTTCACATTCCGAACCAAGATTCACCTTCATATCCTGGCGTGTCAGCTTTATAACAAACATCACACATTTCGCATCTTCCCACCCAATCGATCCTGATGACAGATCACATTTTCCTTTTACTATCTAGAAACTTTAGTAGTCATCGAGCCAAAATTAACATGTTGTATGTCCGTTCACCCGACTGACATCAACCTGAATCAGGAAGGAAAGACAAGAATAAGAATAAGACATGAAATCGATAAGCACCAGGCCCTTGGAAGTACTAGTAAAGTTAGTCATGTGTGTGTAAGAATGGTAATCACGTGAATGTTACTGCTAGCAAGGACAGTGTGAATTTCGAAAAATTTCTCCTAAGATCATTCATCTTTTGAAGAGTTTGAAAACTGCTGCGTGTTTGGGCCAGAAATATGTAAACATGAGAATTTATACACATAGGCCGGATAAAACCTCTATCCATTTTTATATATCATGTCACCGAGCACCGTACTTTCAAATCATATGAACATTACTTATGTGACAGAGAGACGGTATTTAGGAAGTTTTACGAGCTTTAGGAATAGAATGAATATACAGCTTGCAAAAATACGTTAGATGCCGTCAGAGACGACACCCTCAATCTCGCCAATGTTCTAGACCATTAAACGTCTTACACTGACAAGGAGGTACCTCACTAAACACATCCTCCTTTTATCGACCAACACACTCACTTGTTTGCTTGGTATTGCCGCTGCTGGTTTGTTAATCCCGTCTAGCACGATCAAATGAACTCGAAGTAATAACCATCATCCCTGACAGCAACATCAAAGAAGAACACTGGTGATTCACTACATTGCGATCGTGTGTTGATTCGTTTGAGTAAAACCTTAGAACGAAAAGGAGGAGGAATTAGAGTTAGCCAGTTAGGATCATACGAACTGCATGCACCCACAGTACTCAGTCAGACTGAACTTGGCAGGATGGATACCACTAACATGAGTTAGCCACCGCACCTTTCTGTATCTCTAGCCAAGCAAAGAGAGGGAGTTACCCAGGACCCAATTCCGGAAGGCAAGCAGCATCAACAACATATGGATTTTTCATATCTCCTAATTCCCTCTACCGAATCATGGTCTGTTTGTTTCTAGATGGGAACTTGGAATGTGTGATGTATGTCGCAATCATGTTAGTTGGCGGTGATGGAGGCACTTCTTAAGTACCTCTTCACCAAAGACCGTTTTCTTGCGAATTCTTGATTCTAGGTATAGCTCTCAGAAGCGGATAGCCACAAGCCAACGGATAACTCAGATCCTGAACCTGAAGGGGTGAATTCTTGCAGCCATACAACAATACAACCAATCCGTTACAGCGTCCTTTGAGAATCAATGATATAGCTGTCAATGCTATAACTGGCACAAATTTGCAATCCCTATTGCTGACCTAAATGTTCCCATATTGACTTCTTTTGCCACACTACCATAGGATTTATCGCAAATTCTACAGCTTCGTATGTCTTTCCTTGAATTGTTGGAGACAAGTTAAAAGTCTGTAAACCCCACGACATGGCTTTACACTTTGTAGGTGCGAAGCACATGCCGAGGGATTGACTGGCTTTGACCAGATTTTCTAGTGTTGGTTGCCCTTCTTTCTGTTCTTCTCAGGTGAGAACAATGTCCTTTGCATATTCTAAATGGACAGGGTTCTTGCTCTGAACATCAGTTTTGGAGATACAATGGAATCTACCTCACTACTTTGTCACTGATGTAATCAAACAAAAAGGCGGAGTCAACATTTTGTTGGACAGCACTGCCAACAGGACATTTGCACATAATTTCACGTGGGTACAACCACTATATAATACTCACGGACGTTTGGGACACGCCCTGTTGTGCAAGCGTCTTGAACGAGCAGGTCAGCAGGATCGAGTCTATCTTTGAAGTTAAGGAAATTCAAGTTTGTAGGCCCCTATACGCATGCCACTGCTCTAACACTTGCCTATGTAAGGGGATGCAGTCCACAGGAACCTATTGTACACTCAGAAGTATTCTTTCGTCCAGTCTACTTTAGAGTGAGGGCTTTGAAAGCTGCTGGAGAGTCAAAGTTTGAAGAAGGATTTCGAAATTTCTACAACCGTGTTGGCTGAGTTAACCGTAAATATTGTAGTAAACCAGGTGTTCATGACACTAGAACTGTACTCCGGAAGCCATATATGAAGGCTATTCTGCTCATCACCATCATCTAACATTTTAAAACCAATGCTAACCGTCTGAACCGCATCCCAAGATGGGTGAACAGAAATACCTTCTAAAAGTGTTGGATGTCCTGATTAGCGGATTGCTGGAAGAATCGATCGGTCAGAAATCCGAGGACTAGTCAGTACTCGCCACACCGACGGTTTCGTACATATTGCACACAAGCCTGGGCTGTTAATAACCCTTTTTCACCGTGTTCGTAAAATATGTACTTCCGAATGAACAACAGTTTATCAAGACAGCCCCCACAAAGAAATACCATAGATGACCTAAAGTAGGTAGACGTCCACGCACAACAATGGAGAAAAGGAACAACTTCGTGATCTTACCATCCAAAAGAGGCCACAGTGCGGACGAACCGAGTGGCCATTTTAGGACCGTCGTACCTCCGGTAGCACAAGTCCACTTAGTAAATAAAACTGGACACCCATCTTCTCAACTCTTTTCAAAATTTGCCCGAACCTCATGCACTTCATGTTGCTTATCGCTTACTTGCAGTTGTGATGACACATATGGTCAGAGCGGACCGATTAGTGGAGCGCATCGCAATTTACTACTGCGTAGTAAGGTGGAATGCGATACATTATTGCATTCACACGAACTGGCAAACCGACGTTGTCCACTTCGAATGGCCTCTCAAGCAATGGTACCATCACTTGTTTTAAACTCTTGCTCACACTACTGCGTAGGTGGAATGCGATACATTATTGCATTCACACGAACTGGCAAACCGACGTTGTCCACTTCGAATGGCCTCTCAAGCAATGAATGGATCACTTGTTTTAAACTCTTGCTCA